>NW_026262723.1:46840754-47148517 GCF_021869535.1 Mytilus californianus | reverse complement strand
GGATACAATACTAAATTAGATTACTTTGTATAGAATTATAGATATATATGATCATATATACATTTACAATAGTTACTATTTACATTTAATTAATAATTGGTATGCTGTGAGGTGTACTGTCCAATAAAGGGTCCAGAATAACAAACAATGGGTCATATTATATATTTTTATTATAACAAATTTTCTATTTCAGTTACTTTGACATTATATATATTAATCAATTAAATCAAAATTAATCATGTTATGTACTTTTTTTAACCTATTCTTTAATTTACTTTTATATTATGTTTGAAATTATATTGTAATTATTCTGCTCATTTTGGGCGCCGTGATTGGCAAATAAAATATTTGTTTGTTTGTTTACTATTTTTTAAATTACAATAACTTTTTAACTTTCCAATGGATTTTCTTCATGTTTTATGTTTTTAGTTTTATTAATGGTTAAGTTAAATATTTTGTAAAATCGAAATAAAAAAAACATTAATAGATCTAATATTAATAATAAAATTTATACCAAAACTCGGACTGCCTGAACAGGGAAATGAAAAGAACTGAACGGACCTGAATCATCAGTGGCGTAGCTTGACCCTTAATTAATTCTAGTGAGGCAAACGATTTGCTCCTTGGAGTCAAAGCCTATGGAAGCGAACATCCGCCAAAATTAAACATTTCTTAATTTGTAAAATGCAATTTCTTAATTTGTAAAATGCAATTTCTTAATTTGTAACATGTAATTTCTTAATTTGTAACATGTATTTTTTCCATCCGTTACATGAATTTCTGCATTTCTTTATTTGTGAAATCAAGGATTTGTACTATACAAATCCTTGGTGAAATGTAACTTCTTAACTTATGTAAATGCAATTTCTTAATTTGTTAACGTATTTTCTTCGTTCGTTACATGAAATTCTATATTTGTAATTTCTTTGTTTGAGTCACGTTTTGGAAGAATGTGTCAGTGTAATTGTTACCGCTGCCAGTCAATGAGATGTTCCGTTTCTCAAGAAAAACTACAAGTTACAAATCAGCAAGTTACAAATCAAGAAATGTATGCAGATGCCATGGTCATTTTTTCGGAAACCAAAGATGGTTTGCAAGAGATGTTAAATGCATTTTATATTTATACTAAAAAATGGAAATTAACGGTAAATATTGATAAAACCAAAATTGTAATTTTTAGAAATGGTGGCTTAGTAAAGGAAGAAGATAAATGGTTTTATGATGATGTACAAATAGATATTGTTAGCAAATTTACTTATCTAGGTGTTGTTCTTAATTTTAATGGAAAATTTCCTGTTGCACAAAAAAAAGTTGCGGAACAAGGTAGAAAAGCTATGTTTTGTTTATTTAGTAATATTAGACAAAGTTTTCATTTAATTATGCCACGTTATTGTCATTATTTGATACATATGTGAGTAGTATTCTATGTTATGGTTTGGAAATATGGGGCTTCCATAAAGCTCAAGACGTAGAAAAAATACATATTGATTTTTGTAAAAGAATTTTGAATGATAAAACAAGTACACCGAATGTCATGGTTTATTATGAACTTGGCAGATTTCCAATGTTAGTAACCAGGAAATTGCGTATATTTAAATATTGGATTAAGGTATTGAATAATAACAATTGTATATTACTTGGTTGTTACAATTATTTATATGATATGTGTTTGAAGAATCCGAATGACAAAAATAACTGGGTTTGTAATATACGAAAGGCATTGTTCCACCTTGGTTTAAATGATCTGTGGTATTCACAAAATTCTTTATGTAAAGATCATATTATGGTTATTAAACAGAGACTATGCGATATTGTCAAACAAGAGTTTGATGCTACTTTAGATAGTTCATCAAAATGTTTTTTGTATAGATATATGATATCCAATTTTTCTTTGCAGTCATATTTATGTAAACCGATACCCGAAATTTACAAAAAGTGTATTGCTAAATTTAGATTGTCATCACATAATCTAGCTATAGAGAAGGGAAGGTATTCTAATGTAAAAAGAAACCTTAGAACCTGTACATTGTGTATTGATGATATTGAGGATGAAATGCATTTTATTTTATCATGTCCTTTATATTCAAATTTGCGTGAATCTTTGATAAAACAATATTATTGGCGTAAGCTACCTGTTTATAAACTTTTACAATTATTAAGCACTACTAATGTAAAAGACTTGTGCAACTTAGGAAAATATATATTTAGAACACTGAAGCTCAGAAATGACTGTTTTCAGTAAGTTGATCTGTAATTCATTTGTTACATATATTTGCTTTTTGGAATTATATTTATATGTATTTATTTTTTGTGTATTTTACTTCTGTCTGTTTTGTCATGATCGTATATTTTTGTTATCTATATTTAGTATATATTGATTATACATGTACCTATATGTTGTAAAACATTTGGTTAATAAAGAATTGTTATTACCATATATCCCCACACAAAAGCATAAGTTGTCAAACAAATAGGGGGTGCATGTACCAACCCCCGACCCCCCTTTCTCCTGCCACTTACTAATGATCACTGATTAGAATTTTGTATGATTATAGTTATTCAACATGTATATGAAATTGATTATTGCTCACACACAATTTCATATAATCGCTTACTTCTAAAGACGAATGATTAATTTTAGATATTTCTGATTTGAAAACAAATTGCATCAGATTACCAGTCAATAAAGTTTGTATTTTGTATATTATATAAAAGAACATAAAAACTTAAATGCGTATGAATAATAAAATATTGGGTACGAGATGGTAAAAGTACTAGTTGATAGAAGTACGAGTTGGCTAAGGTACGAGTTGACATGGATCTACAGTGACCTCCTGCGGAATATTGTGGAATTATTTCATTCTTGATTTGTAAAAAAACTTCTTGATTTGTAAAACTTCTTGATTTGTAACTTGTTGATTTGTAACTTGTAGTTTTTCTAGAGAAACGGAACTTCTCATTGGCTGGCAACGGTAACAATTACACTGACACGTCCTCCCAAAACGTGCCTGACTCAAACAAAGAAATTACATTTCACAAATTAAGAAATTGCATTTACACATTAAGGAGTTACATTTCACAAATCAAGAAATGTAGAAATTCATGTAATGGATGGAAAAAATACATGTTACAAATTAAGAAATTACCAATCTAATTAAAATTAAATCTCCGCACTTGCTCCTCGTTGTTTATATGTCGCGCGTGGGAGATCCTCCCAAGCGCGACATATAAACAACGAGGAGCAAGTGCGGAGATTTAATTTTAATAAGATTGAGAAATTACATGTTACAAATTAAGAAATTGCATGTTACAAATTAAGAAATTGCATGTTACAAATTAAGAAATTTGTTTCTTACAAATTAAGAAATGTGAAATCATGGCGGATATTCCCTTCTATAAAAGCCTGACACTGCACCGTTCAAAGAATGCGACGGCCCGCGGATAGTAAAACGACGGTTATGACATAACCGACGTCGCAAAAAATGTATGCATATATTCAAGACGACTCAAAAATAAATAAATAACCGTTTTCAATAGCATATATGGCGGTTCTGTAGTGTGTCGACCAGTATTATATGAGTACGAATTTCGACTGCAACGGGAAAAGGACTAGGAAACCTTGAAATATTTGTTTCAAGGATTCTGTGATATTAACAGTAACATTACAAAAGTTTATTTTGATATTTTGATAAATGACAATATGCGCTTTACAGATTTAAATGGTATAGATAAAGTTACAAATATACTCAACCAAAGATCACACATCCACACAGGCAAGTAAATAATCTCGGATCCTTTTTAAAACAGTCTATCAGTGCTGAAGGCCGTACCTTGACCTATAATGGTTTACTTTTATAAATTGTAACTTGGATGGAGAGTTGTCTCATTGGCACTCATACCACATCTTCCTATATCTATCATGTGAAATAAGGACAGGTGACACTTGAAATATTTACTTTTATTATGTATATAAATGATCTTGTTGATATTGCTTATTTTTATTTTGATATGTTTATTGTGTCACATGCTATAATTGTATGGTGAAATGGCAATTAAGATTTGATTTGAATTGAATTGAATTGTAACGCGTAGTGAGCATATTACACTATCTATACTGTTGGATAGGGTCTGACATAACGCCCACCACTTCAACAGTCGACAAGAGCTTTTCTGTCGCACGTGAGAAATTTAGATTGCACTTTTTTCTATATATCCTAATCCTATCATTGCAGGATAAAAAATAAGATACCTAGATATTCATGAAAATGGAAAATTGCATTTTGGCAGTCTTATAAAACTATTGTTTGATTTTATTTGACAAATATGATTTTTCATACCGATATGGTTTACATAAAATTCAAGTTTATTTTATAGTCTAGTCAATTCAGTGAACAACCTTCAACTAATTGCAACACAAAGTTTTTCTCTGAAAAACAAGTCTGTTACTATCTATGAACAACATACTAAAATTATACAAAAATATATTTTGCGGAAAGTGGTGTAATTAATCAAAATTTTGTGTAGTAAAAGTAAGGTTATATGAGTTGCTTCCCAGCAAACAAAATAACGTTAGTATAACGTTGGTATAACGTAAACTTTATGTTATATTTACGTTACTGAGAGACGTTTATTTTACGTCATTTTGTAGACTCCGATCAACGTGGAAGTAACGTTAAAAGTAACATTACAAGAAACATAAATCAAACGTTATAGTAACACTAATCAAACGTTAGTCTTCCATAAATTAATAACGTTATAAAAAGATGTATCTTTAATGTTAGTTTTACTTAAAAAATAAACGTTCTCAAAAACGTAACCACCACGTTAGTCTTCTGTAAAAAAATTACAATCTAAGAAATGTTACTTTAACGTTGGATTTACGTTAATAAACAACGTTAGCAGATATGTTACTATAACGTTGTTTTTTTACAGAAGACTAACGTGGTGGTAATGTTTTTTTAACAATGTTTGTTTTTACTCAAAACTAACGTTAAAGTTACATTTCTGATAACGTTATTTATTTACAGAAGACTAACGTTAGAATTATATTTTTTACAACATTATTTATTTACGTAATATTAACGTTAGAGTAACACTTCTGATAGCGTTATTCATTTACTGAAGACCCACATTAGTGAAATGTTAAAAAAAAAAAATCATTTACTTGCGTTTACCATAAATCAATTCCTGTCTTGTGAAATCTTAATGTTTTATGTTATTCCTGAAATTCTGTATAGATGGATATGGCAGATGTCTGTTTCTGTTTTATTCATTCACAACTAGTTTAGTGAATAGACATCTATGTTGTTGAAGACTATATGCTATATGTTCCCATCTAAATATAATTTGACTACTTTTGTTCGTCGAGTTGCTGTTGCATTGATGTATACCTCACGTCTAAAAGTGAGGCGGGAGATACCTATGGGATAGTTAAACTAGAATAGTCGAAAAATAGCCGACAGTGCTTAAGGCACACTTAAAATTAAAGGGTCATCTTTTAATCTAAAGATTTACTTAAATGGTATTCCAATACAATTAAATGCACTCTTCTTTTTTTACCCTGCCTCTCAGCTCTTCCTTACTAGTATTTCCATTGAAAAGTTAGATCATTTTGACATTACTGTTGGTTGAAAAACTTCAGCTTCAGGTAATAGAATACTCCAAACAAATGCATAAAGATGTGTTTTCATATTTAATTTGATCATATATTATGTATATATATTATACATTATCATATATTATTTATCATTTATATAATTTGTATCATTGAAGAGTCATTTAAAGAGTCACTCAGAGTCTGATATATCCTTTCTTCTTCTTGAAGCTGGTTTCTAAAAAACACAATAAAAAATAAATAAAGGCAATAGTAATGCAAATTTTAAAATGAATTTTATACATAATGAAAATAAATGTAAGTTTATTGATTTAATTAAACGAACCAACTTTAAACATGTAGTAGGCATGATTGTTTTATTAGTTGTTATTGGTTTTGAACTAGCTGATGAGTTAAGCCCTTTTCAACTGATTTTTATAGTTTGTTCTTATGTTGTACTATATATAACACCACTGTCCCAGGTTAGGGGGAGGGTTTGGCGAAAACAAACTTAGTTTAACCCAGTCACATTTTCTATGTGCCTGTCCCAAGTCAGAAGTAATTTAGTGGTTGTTGTTTGTTGCTGTATATCATATTTGTTTTTCATTCATTGTGTTGTACTTAAATCAAGCCGTTAGTTTTCGCGTTTGAATTGTTTAACATTTTGTCATTTCGGGGCTGACTATGCGGTATGGGTTTTGCTCATTGTTGAAGGTCATACAGTGACCTTTAGTTGTAAACTTCTATGTCATTTGGTCTCTGGTGGAGAGTTGTCTCATTGACAATCGTACCACATCTTCTTATTTTAATATAAAAGCAGTTAACTTTATGAATAAAAATAAATTGTTTAAATTGAATATTAGGTCTTGGACAAACACTTTGCCTTCAAGTATCTTAAATAACTCCTCTCTACTTTCTGTTCTGATGACACTTACTGCAAGCAATAAAAAATGTCTACATTTGTAATATAGTATGGCAAATCTCATTTTGAAAAGGTTCATTTAAACATAAAATAGAATACATGTAGAAGAAAATAGAAATCCAACTTGTAGGCAAAATGCGGAAACAGGATCTGTTTTTTTATCTATTAAAAATGAATACTCTGTTTTAGGTTTTGTTACAAACATCTTTCTTATAGATAGTTTTAACATGCAAGCTCATAATGTCATGCAGAGACGCATTTTTCCATTATAATTCAGCAGCAACAAACATTTCTGAATTCTTTATTTTTATGTCAACTTTTTTAATATGAATGCACTACAAAATATCATCTACAGGTGGGTGTTTTTGTACAGTGAAATTGTAGGTGAAATTCTAAAATTGTCTCTTTAGATGGTACCCCAACCTCAAAGTGCCTTTTGTGTGTACAAAGTATGTTTAAATGGAACAGCCCTAACTGCAATGTTATCCATGGGAAAATCTAATTTATTGTGGATTTTAAATATAACAGTCAAATATATATATGCAGTGAACACAATCTCTTGGTACTGTTCCAAAATTGATTGTGGTTTGGGGCATGGGATTCACTAAAATCAAATAATTGTGTGTGGTTGTATTTTCCTTTTAATTATAAGTAAAATGAAAATTTTATATCATAGGTGAATGGGGTCTTAATAATAACCCTCCCATGCCAACTCCCACCACCACTTTTCTGCATTTAATTTTCTGTAACGCCCTTACCTAAACGGGTTAAATAACAACAAAATAATAGATCTGATTATAATGATTTTTTTTTAATGCATAATTAGCAACAAAGATTATTAGTAGCATGTGTTTTTTTTATCTGGTAACTATAGAGGCTCTCAAGAGCCTGTCGCGCTCATCTGTATCTACTGTGGTTTGGGAAATCATGTAAAATAAGGTTAAAATCATAATAAATAGTATTAGATACCCTAATAATGATTGAAGCCAAGTTTGGTTTAATTTGGCCCAGTAGTTCAATCAAAAGCAGAAGATTTTTTAAAAAGTTTACAAAAATTACCAAAAAATTGCAGAAAATGACTTTAAAGGACAATAACTCCAATAAGATGTCAATTGACGATTTTGGTCATGTTGACTTATTTGTAGACCTTTCTTTGCTTGATATTTTTGCTGTTTACAGTATATCTCAATCTATAATGATATGCAAGATAATTAACAAAAACTGCAAAATTTCCTTAAAACGAGATATCATTGCAAAAGGATGCTGTCATGAAAGTCTCCCAAACGAACATCAATTGAATACCCCTCCTCTCCAAAATTTATTTCACCCAGGGCCTGTATAATGCTGGAAATGCCTTTGTTTTTGGGAACACCCCTTCAAAAAAAATTTGGGCAGGGGTCTCCCTGACCCGCCAGGTCGGGAAGGGCATTCACCCAATATAAGTATTCTGAAAGAGACGATATAATAATGGTTTATAGAAAAGTAACACTGAATAATTCTGAAAATGGAAAATATTAAGCAGAAATTATAAGCACCCCCCTGAAAAAATTGCACCCTCCCATGGAAAAAAATCAAGTCATCCCATTGTAGTCTTACAATAGTTACTGAAGACCCCTTATCATTATTTAAATTAGTTTTCAAGTTGTGACCAATTGAAATTGTTTTTTTACAATCATTGACTTCTATAGTAAACCCATATGTTCTACATATTGAATATGCAAACTCTGTAGGAAATAGAAGATGAGATGCATTTTCTTTTAACATGTAAAGCTTTGGTTAATGTAAGAAATCCCTATCTTAGCAAAATATTTAGTAAAAATAAAAATATTTCAAAACTTGATAACAAATCTCTGTTTATTTGGTGAATGGGAAATGAAGATAAAAATATTTTGATAATAATTTGTCAGTTTATAAAGAGGTTTTAAATAAAAACAGGGATACAATACTAAATTAGATTACTTTGTATAGAATTATAGATATATATGATCATATATACATTTACAATAGTTACTATTTACATTTAATTAATAATTGGTATGCTGTGAGGTGTACTGTCCAATAAAGGGTCCAGAATAACAAACAATGGGTCATATTATATATTTTTATTATAACAAATTTTCTATTTCAGTTACTTTGACATTATATATATTAATCAATTAAATCAAAATTAATCATGTTATGTACTTTTTTTAACCTATTTTTTAATTTACTTTTATATTATGTTTGAAATTATATTGTAATTATTCTGCTCATTTTGGGCGCCGTGATTGGCAAATAAAATATTTGTTTGTTTGTTTACTATTTTTTAAATTACAATAACTTTTTAACTTTCCAATGGATTTTCTTCATGTTTTATGTTTTTAGTTTTATTAATGGTTAAGTTAAATATTTTGTAAAATCGAAATAAAAAAAACATTAATAGATCTAATATTAATAATAAAATTTATACCAAAACTCGGACTGCCTGAACAGGGAAATGAAAAGAACTGAACGGACCTGAATCATCAGTGGCGTAGCTTGACCCTTAATTAGTTCTAGTGAGGCAAACGATTTGCTCCTTGGAGTCAAAGCCTATGGAAGCGAACATCCGCCAAAATTAAACATTTCTTAATTTGTAAAATGCAATTTCTTAATTTGTAAAATGCAATTTCTTAATTTGTAACATGTAATTTCTTAATTTGTAACATGTATTTTTTCCATCCGTTACATGAATTTCTGCATTTCTTTATTTGTGAAATCAAGGATTTGTACTATACAAATCCTTGGTGAAATGTAACTTCTTAACTTATGTAAATGCAATTTCTTAATTTGTTAACGTATTTTCTTCGTTCGTTACATGAAATTCTATATTTGTAATTTCTTTGTTTGAGTCACGTTTTGGAAGAATGTGTCAGTGTAATTGTTACCGCTGCCAGTCAATGAGATGTTCCGTTTCTCAAGAAAAACTACAAGTTACAAATCAGCAAGTTACAAATCAAGAAATGTATGCAGATGCCATGGTCATTTTTTCGGAAACCAAAGATGGTTTGCAAGAGATGTTAAATGCATTTTATATTTATACTAAAAAATGGAAATTAACGGTAAATATTGATAAAACCAAAATTGTAATTTTTAGAAATGGTGGCTTAGTAAAGGAAGAAGATAAATGGTTTTATGATGATGTACAAATAGATATTGTTAGCAAATTTACTTATCTAGGTGTTGTTCTTAATTTTAATGGAAAATTTCCTGTTGCACAAAAAAAAGTTGCGGAACAAGGTAGAAAAGCTATGTTTTGTTTATTTAGTAATATTAGACAAAGTTTTCATTTAATTATGCCACGTTATTGTCATTATTTGATACATATGTGAGTAGTATTCTATGTTATGGTTTGGAAATATGGGGCTTCCATAAAGCTCAAGACGTAGAAAAAATACATATTGATTTTTGTAAAAGAATTTTGAATGATAAAACAAGTACACCGAATGTCATGGTTTATTATGAACTTGGCAGATTTCCAATGTTAGTAACCAGGAAATTGCGTATATTTAAATATTGGATTAAGGTATTGAATAATAACAATTGTATATTACTTGGTTGTTACAATTATTTATATGATATGTGTTTGAAGAATCCGAATGACAAAAATAACTGGGTTTGTAATATACGAAAGGCATTGTTCCACCTTGGTTTAAATGATCTGTGGTATTCACAAAATTCTTTATGTAAAGATCATATTATGGTTATTAAACAGAGACTATGCGATATTGTCAAACAAGAGTTTGATGCTACTTTAGATAGTTCATCAAAATGTTTTTTGTATAGATATATGATATCCAATTTTTCTTTGCAGTCATATTTATGTAAACCGATACCCGAAATTTACAAAAAGTGTATTGCTAAATTTAGATTGTCATCACATAATCTAGCTATAGAGAAGGGAAGGTATTCTAATGTAAAAAGAAACCTTAGAACCTGTACATTGTGTATTGATGATATTGAGGATGAAATGCATTTTATTTTATCATGTCCTTTATATTCAAATTTGCGTGAATCTTTGATAAAACAATATTATTGGCGTAAGCTACCTGTTTATAAACTTTTACAATTATTAAGCACTACTAATGTAAAAGACTTGTGCAACTTAGGAAAATATATATTTAGAACACTGAAGCTCAGAAATGACTGTTTTCAGTAAGTTGATCTGTAATTCATTTGTTACATATATTTGCTTTTTGGAATTATATTTATATGTATTTATTTTTTGTGTATTTTACTTCTGTCTGTTTTGTCATGATCGTATATTTTTGTTATCTATATTTAGTATATATTGATTATACATGTACCTATATGTTGTAAAACATTTGGTTAATAAAGAATTGTTATTACCATATATCCCCACACAAAAGCATAAGTTGTCAAACAAATAGGGGGTGCATGTACCAACCCCCGACCCTCCTTTCTCCTGCCACTTACTAATGATCACTGATTAGAATTTTGTATGATTATAGTTATTCAACATGTATATGAAATTGATTATTGCTCACACACAATTTCATATAATCGCTTACTTCTAAAGACGAATGATTAATTTTAGATATTTCTGATTTGAAAACAAATTGCATCAGATTACCAGTCAATAAAGTTTGTATTTTGTATATTATATAAAAGAACATAAAAACTTAAATGCGTATGAATAATAAAATATTGGGTACGAGATGGTAAAAGTACTAGTTGATAGAAGTACGAGTTGGCTAAGGTACGAGTTGACATGGATCTACAGTGACCTCCTGCGGAATATTGTGGAATTATTTCATTCTTGATTTGTAAAAAAACTTCTTGATTTGTAAAACTTCTTGATTTGTAACTTGTTGATTTGTAACTTGTAGTTTTTCTAGAGAAACGGAACTTCTCATTGGCTGGCAACGGTAACAATTACACTGACACGTCCTCCCAAAACGTGCCTGACTCAAACAAAGAAATTACATTTCACAAATTAAGAAATTGCATTTACACATTAAGGAGTTACATTTCACAAATCAAGAAATGTAGAAATTCATGTAATGGATGGAAAAAATACATGTTACAAATTAAGAAATTACCAATCTAATTAAAATTAAATCTCCGCACTTGCTCCTCGTTGTTTATATGTCGCGCGTGGGAGATCCTCCCAAGCGCGACATATAAACAACGAGGAGCAAGTGCGGAGATTTAATTTTAATAAGATTGAGAAATTACATGTTACAAATTAAGAAATTGCATGTTACAAATTAAGAAATTGCATGTTACAAATTAAGAAATTTGTTTCTTACAAATTAAGAAATGTGAAATCATGGCGGATATTCCCTTCTATAAAAGCCTGACACTGCACCGTTCAAAGAATGCGACGGCCCGCGGATAGTAAAACGACGGTTATGACATAACCGACGTCGCAAAAAATGTATGCATATATTCAAGACGACTCAAAAATAAATAAATAACCGTTTTCAATAGCATATATGGCGGTTCTGTAGTGTGTCGACCAGTATTATATGAGTACGAATTTCGACTGCAACGGGAAAAGGACTAGGAAACCTTGAAATATTTGTTTCAAGGATTCTGTGATATTAACAGTAACATTACAAAAGTTTATTTTGATATTTTGATAAATGACAATATGCGCTTTACAGATTTAAATGGTATAGATAAAGTTACAAATATACTCAACCAAAGATCACACATCCACACAGGCAAGTAAATAATCTCGGATCCTTTTTAAAACAGTCTATCAGTGCTGAAGGCCGTACCTTGACCTATAATGGTTTACTTTTATAAATTGTAACTTGGATGGAGAGTTGTCTCATTGGCACTCATACCACATCTTCCTATATCTATCATGTGAAATAAGGACAGGTGACACTTGAAATATTTACTTTTATTATGTATATAAATGATCTTGTTGATATTGCTTATTTTTATTTTGATATGTTTATTGTGTCACATGCTATAATTGTATGGTGAAATGGCAATTAAGATTTGATTTGAATTGAATTGAATTGTAACGCGTAGTGAGCATATTACACTATCTATACTGTTGGATAGGGTCTGACATAACGCCCACCACTTCAACAGTCGACAAGAGCTTTTCTGTCGCACGTGAGAAATTTAGATTGCACTTTTTTCTATATATCCTAATCCTATCATTGCAGGATAAAAAATAAGATACCTAGATATTCATGAAAATGGAAAATTGCATTTTGGCAGTCTTATAAAACTATTGTTTGATTTTATTTGACAAATATGATTTTTCATACCGATATGGTTTACATAAAATTCAAGTTTATTTTATAGTCTAGTCAATTCAGTGAACAACCTTCAACTAATTGCAACACAAAGTTTTTCTCTGAAAAACAAGTCTGTTACTATCTATGAACAACATACTAAAATTATACAAAAATATATTTTGCGGAAAGTGGTGTAATTAATCAAAATTTTGTGTAGTAAAAGTAAGGTTATATGAGTTGCTTCCCAGCAAACAAAATAACGTTAGTATAACGTTGGTATAACGTAAACTTTATGTTATATTTACGTTACTGAGAGACGTTTATTTTACGTCATTTTGTAGACTCCGATCAACGTGGAAGTAACGTTAAAAGTAACATTACAAGAAACATAAATCAAACGTTATAGTAACACTAATCAAACGTTAGTCTTCCATAAATTAATAACGTTATAAAAAGATGTATCTTTAATGTTAGTTTTACTTAAAAAATAAACGTTCTCAAAAACGTAACCACCACGTTAGTCTTCTGTAAAAAAATTACAATCTAAGAAATGTTACTTTAACGTTGGATTTACGTTAATAAACAACGTTAGCAGATATGTTACTATAACGTTGTTTTTTTACAGAAGACTAACGTGGTGGTAATGTTTTTTTAACAATGTTTGTTTTTACTCAAAACTAACGTTAAAGTTACATTTCTGATAACGTTATTTATTTACAGAAGACTAACGTTAGAATTATATTTTTTACAACATTATTTATTTACGTAATATTAACGTTAGAGTAACACTTCTGATAGCGTTATTCATTTACTGAAGACCCACATTAGTGAAATGTTAAAAAAAAAAATCATTTACTTGCGTTTACCATAAATCAATTCCTGTCTTGTGAAATCTTAATGTTTTATGTTATTCCTGAAATTCTGTATAGATGGATATGGCAGATGTCTGTTTCTGTTTTATTCATTCACAACTAGTTTAGTGAATAGACATCTATGTTGTTGAAGACTATATGCTATATGTTCCCATCTAAATATAATTTGACTACTTTTGTTCGTCGAGTTGCTGTTGCATTGATGTATACCTCACGTCTAAAAGTGAGGCGGGAGATACCTATGGGATAGTTAAACTAGAATAGTCGAAAAATAGCCGACAGTGCTTAAGGCACACTTAAAATTAAAGGGTCATCTTTTAATCTAAAGATTTACTTAAATGGTATTCCAATACAATTAAATGCACTCTTCTTTTTTTACCCTGCCTCTCAGCTCTTCCTTACTAGTATTTCCATTGAAAAGTTAGATCATTTTGACATTACTGTTGGTTGAAAAACTTCAGCTTCAGGTAATAGAATACTCCAAACAAATGCATAAAGATGTGTTTTCATATTTAATTTGATCATATATTATGTATATATATTATACATTATCATATATTATTTATCATTTATATAATTTGTATCATTGAAGAGTCATTTAAAGAGTCACTCAGAGTCTGATATATCCTTTCTTCTTCTTGAAGCTGGTTTCTAAAAAACACAATAAAAAATAAATAAAGGCAATAGTAATGCAAATTTTAAAATGAATTTTATACATAATGAAAATAAATGTAAGTTTATTGATTTAATTAAACGAACCAACTTTAAACATGTAGTAGGCATGATTGTTTTATTAGTTGTTATTGGTTTTGAACTAGCTGATGAGTTAAGCCCTTTTCAACTGATTTTTATAGTTTGTTCTTATGTTGTACTATAACACCACTGTCCCAGGTTAGGGGGAGGGTTTGGCGAAAACAAACTTAGTTTAACCCAGTCACATTTTCTATGTGCCTGTCCCAAGTCAGAAGTAATTTAGTGGTTGTTGTTTGTTGCTGTATATCATATTTGTTTTTCATTCATTGTGTTGTACTTAAATCAAGCCGTTAGTTTTCGCGTTTGAATTGTTTAACATTTTGTCATTTCGGGGCTGACTATGCGGTATGGGTTTTGCTCATTGTTGAAGGTCATACAGTGACCTTTAGTTGTAAACTTCTATGTCATTTGGTCTCTGGTGGAGAGTTGTCTCATTGACAATCGTACCACATCTTCTTATTTTAATATAAAAGCAGTTAACTTTATGAATAAAAATAAATTGTTTAAATTGAATATTAGGTCTTGGACAAACACTTTGCCTTCAAGTATCTTAAATAACTCCTCTCTACTTTCTGTTCTGATGACACTTACTGCAAGCAATAAAAAATGTCTACATTTGTAATATAGTATGGCAAATCTCATTTTGAAAAGGTTCATTTAAACATAAAATAGAATACATGTAGAAGAAAATAGAAATCCAACTTGTAGGCAAAATGCGGAAACAGGATCTGTTTTTTTATCTATTAAAAATGAATACTCTGTTTTAGGTTTTGTTACAAACATCTTTCTTATAGATAGTTTTAACATGCAAGCTCATAATGTCATGCAGAGACGCATTTTTCCATTATAATTCAGCAGCAACAAACATTTCTGAATTCTTTATTTTTATGTCAACTTTTTTAATATGAATGCACTACAAAATATCATCTACAGGTGGGTGTTTTTGTACAGTGAAATTGTAGGTGAAATTCTAAAATTGTCTCTTTAGATGGTACCCCAACCTCAAAGTGCCTTTTGTGTGTACAAAGTATGTTTAAATGGAACAGCCCTAACTGCAATGTTATCCATGGGAAAATCTAATTTATTGTGGATTTTAAATATAACAGTCAAATATATATATGCAGTGAACACAATCTCTTGGTACTGTTCCAAAATTGATTGTGGTTTGGGGCATGGGATTCACTCAAATCAAATAATTGTGTGTGGTTGTATTTTCCTTTTAATTATAAGTAAAATGAAAATTTTATATCATAGGTGAATGGGGTCTTAATAATAACCCTCCCATGCCAACTCCCACCACCACTTTTCTGCATTTAATTTTCTGTAACGCCCTTACCTAAACGGGTTAAATAACAACAAAATAATAGATCTGTTTATAATGATTTTTTTTTAATGCATAATTAGCAACAAAGATTATTAGTAGCATGTGTTTTTTTTATCTGGTCAGTCACAATGGTAACTTATAGAGGCTCTCAAGAGCCTGTCGCGCTCATCTGTATCTACTGTGGTTTGGGAAATCATGTAAAATAAGGTTAAAATCATAATAAATAGTATTAGATACCCTAATAATGATTGAAGCCAAGTTTGGTTTAATTTGGCCCAGTAGTTCAATCAAAAGCAGAAGATTTTTTTAAAAGTTTACAAAAATTACCAAAAAATTGCAGAAAATGACTTTAAAGGACAATAACTCCAATAAGATGTCAATTGACGATTTTGGTCATGTTGACTTATTTGTAGACCTTTCTTTGCTTGATATTTTTGCTGTTTACAGTATATCTCAATCTATAATGATATGCAAGATAATTAACAAAAACTGCAAAATTTCCTTAAAACGAGATATCATTGCAAAAGGATGCTGTCATGAAAGTTTTAAACTCCATGCTCACATCTGAATGCGTCAGATATCTTTTTAAAGATAGTAGTTGTTTTCTATCTCTTTTTCATATTGGCACAGTATTACTTTTTGTACAGAAATAATGATGCATTTAGATTACAGCTTCAAAGCGATACCCAAGCTCTTGTAAAACGCACCGACAAAGACAATATTTAACAATTTTTGAAAATTCAAACTGGGGAAATTTCCCGCCAATGTTATCTGAAATCGCTAGGGTACCGTTACCAGGCAAGGACGGATTTACAAATGGTTCCTATATATATATATAAAATGCATGAATACTGTGTTTTATTCATGATTGTATACTTTGAATGTTCCTTTCCAGGATATTCACTGTATTTTATTTAAAACTTTTCTTTTACATAAATGTATAGTGCTTTTTAATGTTAATATAAACGAAGAAAGACTTCTCTAATATATATTTATCAATTTAAAAGAAGATGTGGTATGATTGCCAATTTATGTTCAAAACAATAAAAAAAAAACAAATATGATAGACAGCAACCAATATAACTCATTTTCTTAAAAAGAAACAACAACGTAGAATTCAGTCTTTTCTCAGGATTATATCACAGGTAAATTACAGGTAAATTCGCGCAAACGTAAAACTATTTCTTCGGGCGCAGGACGTTTGCGTTTTTTTTACCTGTAACACAAAAGGACTCTTGCGCTCAAACAATATAGACATTTGCGCTTTAAACTTGATACACCTGAATCAAATTGACCGGACATTTGCGCTTTTTACCTTTGAAAGTATACCTGTAATCGTAACCAACTTTACTAAAGTCAAGGAATGATATTCACGCATTTTCTGAAAGTTAACCCGTACACAAAATCACAAAAAAAAAAGTAAAACAAAGATAAAACGAATTTTTTTTAGATGGAATATTCAAAATTTTGCACTTAATTTCTAAGGCAGCTTTATACCATTAGTGGATTAAAAATGGAAACTTTATTCCATCTTTGTTCATTCTACTGTCTGAAAAGTCAGAGGAACTATTTCATCATAGTTTATATATCTAAGATTGCTTCAATCTACAGACCAAAATTAGTTTTTTAACCACATGCAGATCATGTTGACCATGAAGAAGGTTGTTATAAGGAATTTACTACTATCTGGCCTCTTTTGAGTGTTGTCGTATTCACCTGACACAAGCATGATGGCGAAATATTTGGTAATTTGAACTTTTTATGTGTCAGATGTGAAATTTCGTAACCATTTGTCTGTTTTAAAAAGAAGCAATTGTGTGCTTTTTTTGTAATGTGTTCAATGACAGAAATACATATATAAATAGTA
Source organism: Mytilus californianus (assembly GCF_021869535.1). Classification (NCBI taxonomy): domain Eukaryota; kingdom Metazoa; phylum Mollusca; class Bivalvia; order Mytilida; family Mytilidae; genus Mytilus; species Mytilus californianus. The sequence goes on along the minus strand of NW_026262723.1, from coordinate 47,130,944 downwards.
CATGGTATATTTACAGTAATTAGTACATCGGCAAAATCAAGACAAATACATATGGTTGGTTCTTTGAATCATTTGACAAACTTATAAATAAATAAAAATAGTAAAAAGGCAGTCTGGATTGTGAGGATATTTTTATTACTTAAAAGTTTACTTGTATGATTATTCTATTAGTAGGAGCATGGAAGTATTATATTGACAATATTATACCTCGATTGGAGGAACCAGGGGTTCCAGCAGGAGTATGCTCTTTGCAATGCTTTATTTTTATGAAATATTATAAGATATTTTTTTTAAAGCTACACTATTTACTTGTCCACTTTGCATTTTCGTTTTGTATATCTAATATTTAGATAATAATATTATGAGGTTTCTTATGTAGTTTTTTCCGTTTTTTCTAATATCCCAAATAAAACTATGTCTAAGATAAGTGGTAGTTCAATTTGGACTTATGTGTATATCCATCTATTAAGTTCTTCTCATAAGTCAAATACTTTTGCATGTCCAGATTATGCCTATGATTTCTATTGAGTCCGTACAGAAAGTACATTTATTGTTTTGTATAACTTTAATTTTGTAGAGAAATTCATTTGTCCCCAAAATTCTGTGAGTGATCCTGTAATGGAGCCACTGTGATTTTGAATTTTTAGTTAAGTAAAATAACGTTCTATACACTTTATTCCAGATAATATTATGACTACTAGTATTTAGGATTGAGGACTACTTTTCCTGTGATGTGATATTTGTTGTTTTATCTTTTATAACATTGTACATGTCTTTTGATCCTTTTGTAGATTTAAAAAAATATTGTAATAGTAATTGGTATAATTTACCGATAAAGCTTCAAAATCTGATTACATTTAATATCAAGACTTTTCATATAAGAATTAACTGCTGAAATAACACCCAGGTATATAAGAAAGTTGGTATCAATAGTATATGTTTTTTGATATTCTTTTACATGTGTTCTTGAACCTTTTTTTTCCCGAATAAGTCAGTAACTTACAATAATTATTATTTTGTTTAATGATTCTTTTTTATCCCAGTTAATCTTAATCCTTTTATAAACTGTTTAAATTTCACATGTTAATATAAATAAGAAGATATAGTATGAGTGCCAATGAGAAAACTCTCCATCCAAGTCGCAATGTATAAAAAGTTAACAATTATAGGTCAAAGTACGGCCTTCAACACGGAGCCTTAGCTCACACGGAACAGCAAGCTATAAAGGGCTCCAAAATGACTAGTGTAAAACAATTCAAACAGGAAAACTAACGGTCTAAATAAATCTATATAAAAAACGAGAAACGAAAAACACCTATGAACCACACCAACAAACGACAACCACTGAACAACAGGCTCCTGACTTAGGACAGGTGTATAAAAATGCAGCGGGTTTAAACGTTAAAGTCCATTCAATTCATATATTTGAGAAATGGTTTCTCTTTTAATTTTGTCAGGTTTACCATGGCCAAAAATAACAGAAAACAAATTATTGAAGCAGCCACTTGCATACATGTTGTAAGAAGGCTAGCACATTAATCTGTCAGTGAAGCAGCCACATGTATACATGGTTGTAAGAAGGCTAGCACATTAATCTGTTAGTGAAGCAGCCACCTGTATGCATGTTTACAACTAATTATGTTTTCAACACATTTCTGTGTGTGATAAAAGTTGATATTTCTCTAAAAACTATTTTTACCTAGAATCAAAAATTACTCTTCCTATTTTAAGTCAAAATGTTGCCTACATCATTCCAAAAGAATTCAACTGGATTTAAGAAATGTTTTATTTTATGTACAATGTATGTACCAGTATATGTATATCTGATTTAAAGGAAAGTTCAAATTAAAAAATTTCTGAAATGCACTAGCTAGTTATATGTTGGGTTTTTTTTTGCAACTAAATTAGTTCTTACTGTCTTCACATTGTAAAATGATTTGAACGTTGAGTAAGTTATTTACGTCTCCCTTCTTTGGTCTTTGAATAGTTGTCTCATTCGGAATTATACCACATCTCCTTATTTCTATACCAGTTATAGAAATAACTGGGTTGTGGTAAATTTTTCAAACAATATATTAGTTTACTGTTTATTTTGTGAGCAAGCATTGACAATATGCTTGAATAGGGAAATATTTGTTGTTGATATACACGAATGCATAAAAATTAGAAGAACAAATGTTGAACATATTCCTTTATAGCTTTTCTTTACTTTAAAGGTTGGTGTAATGCCTTCAACAATGAAAAAATCATAGAGGGCTATGTATACGTAAAGGTCACAACCACTTATTTTTTACATGTAGAATTTGAAAGACAACTACAAATAAATGTGTACCCTTCATTGAATGGCGAGGATTACTGTATGCCTAACAGCAAACTCTTTAAATGGCTAAAACAAAGGCAAATGCAAAAAAGATTCTATCTACTATATTTGCAGACTTAGTCACCATAAGATGATTTATTATGTTTTATGGGCCACTACGTTCATGTTCTATTTTATTTTTAATGAGTTTTTAGCCTAATGTAAGTTATGGTGTTACTTTCATTTTCTGATGATAAGGTGCAGGACCAAAAGACATGTACATCATCTTCAACATGCTGTCAGATTAAATACATAGAGGGATAACCATGTTTAAGCTTTAAATACTTTCCTCACCATGTTTAGGAGAAGAATATATGTAGGAGAAAACAGCATAATTGTACTCATCTACTTGGTAACAAAAAAATGTTAATTATAACAATCAGAGTTATCTCTCTTAATTCACGAACTGGACTTGCATGTTTTATGTTCATAATCAGAGTGATCGGAGTCAGTGAGAGGTGTTGGTATGAAAGTGTGAACGATCGTGTCAATGCCCGAAAGGGCGCTGTGATTAGGAAAATAAAGAATTTGAATTTGAATTTAATTTAAAAAGGCGAGGTATGTTTTGCAGTAGATCTTTTCTTGGCCATTGATTCTTTTCTGGTAATAATTTCTAATTTTTTGGACTGCTTATATACAATGCTGCAGATCAAATATAAGATAATTGGTGTGATTTCCATCACGAAGTAAAACCCATGGACACAACTACCAAGTATGAAATGCTACCTCTTACATCATCAAAGTTACAACTGAAACAAACAAAATTTAGTTGGCTGGTTTTTTTTTCTATCCAACTATTTATTTTTGTTTCTCTAAGCAAATCGTAGACTTTGCCATTGCTGTATGTGGGGCGGGGTTATCATTTTGTGATCTTTGTACGCAATACCTTTCGTTTTGTTGGTGTTAAGTAGTATGTCTTTTACTCTCCTTTTTTTCTCATTTTTATGCCTGCCATGTGTTATTATCACCAGTGACCTTTCTCAAGGCCGGAAAATATACACCATCCACGCGTTCTTTTTTGCAATTGAATTACTCATAATGTCTTTAAAAAGATCAAGATTGTCTTCACAGTGTCTGTTGTCCTGAAATCCACACTTTAGTTTGGCCAACAGGCCATTCGATTCTAGAAACCATACAAGGCTTACTTTACCCATCATTTCGAGGGGTCCTTTTTTCAAGTTTACTGGAATACATATGAAAAAGATGGTCACCAAATTTTTAAATTTCCACTTACAGGACATCGTTTATATATAGAACGGGAAGTTAAGGGTGAAGATAGCATCTTTTATTTTCTTGAGAAACTGTAATAGTTGTATGTAGTCTCATACGAATAAATTAGATAAGTGGAAATAGTTTGTTCCCACAGAAATTTCTAGTGTCTGTTAAAAATATCGTCATCCGTACGTAACAAAAATATGCATCTTGGTAATTTAGAAACATTTTGATAGAACAATGTTGTTTTCATACAAAGATAATTTCGTCTTTTTTATTCTATTTTTCTTTAGTGTTTACGCTCTATGGATCTTTGGTTTCAGAAGTAAAATTGTAAATTTTCAACTTTGTGACTAAACATTGTTCTCTATCACGTACAAGAGTTGCACCACTCTTTACACATAATTAAAGGATTATATCCTGTTTTAGATAAGAGTCATGCAGTTTAAGGTCATCAATATCTTTAAATGGACGTCTACGAGAAAACCATGCAAAATGCCAAAAAAAATATGAAAGGGGTGGTGGAGATTTCAGCTGATTTTGGGTTCCTGACAAAATATTAAGTACATCTAATAGTCCTATGGTTGAAAAATGACAATATACGGCAAATACAGTAAATATTTTGGTACTAATTTTGCTTTAAAATCTTGATGAAAATTGACATTTTTTAATTTTTTTTATTTAATTGTTCAAAGTATTAAAGTATTACATGTCAAAACTTTTTGTTTTGCCTAAAAATTTAGATTTTGAACTAAAATTAAATGCAAGTTGAATCTTATTTCGACCTTCATTTTTGTTTATATATCTATTGAAAAAATGTGTTTTTCTCAAATTTGAATGTAACCTGCACTTCATATGTCCATAAATCCTCAAAAGTCACTCAACTTGACACAATATTTTGTCAAATGTTATGGTTCACTATAAACTTATATTCCTTAACTGGAATTCTGTTGCAAATTAATATAAGCTTTTTGAATAAGGATAAAAAAACTGAAAAAAAATATACCTGCAATTATCTCCCTTTGTAAAACTCTCCAAATAAAAGGTAGATTTAATGTTTATTATGGAAGGAGGGAAATGAACAAATGAGCAGAAGGATGGATTATAATGGCTGAGGAAGGAAAGCGGTGTATTTTTTATGATAGCTGTGTATCGACAACTTATTTTTATTATGAGAATGTAAGAAAGAAACCACAAATCATGTGATATTTTTCAAATGTGGCACAGACATTTCCATTGCAGAATCATTGGTGATTCTTAATCGTGCTGGTCTAGGTTTCAGACTGTCAAACTTTACAAAATACATATGCCTCAAACATAGAGAAGAGTTTGGACTGCAGTGGACAAGAAAAAAAAGAACATGTTGCCATCCACTCCATGACCTTTCCAAATCTGCAAGAGTTGCAAATGGAGTTAACTTCATCCAAAGCAGAGAGATCTGGTTCAAGTTTAACTTGAATGTTTCAGTTGGTTCTAGTAAGATTATTTCAAAATTAATGAATAGAAAAGCAAAATGACACAATAAAAATAAATCTAGAAATTCATATATATATATATATATATATGGCAGTCAGCAGGGTTTAAGAACATCAGTTGTTCGACCTGTTAGTCAAATGCGTTTTGTTAAAATATACTTTTTCACTTTTTTTGGTCTTTTGAAAAATGTTGTTTGTGCTGTATTTAGACCCCTCTACAACGAAATTTATTTTACATGCACACGTATAAAAATTGCGGTTTTTATCCAACGCAATCATAGCTTTGAACGTTGTTTTCAATTTAGACTTGTTTATTTTTTCGTTTGGGCTTGTATTATATTTGCTTTCGGGTTTATATGATCCGTTCATCCTATTTTGACTCCTCAAAATTCAAGAGTTTATCCTTAATTGAGGTAAATTGTATGGCTTTCCAAAGACCGTTTCGATTCCTAAATTCGGATATGGTGTACAAAAACCTTTGCACCTTTTGTTTGCGGTATACCATCTTTTCCGCAAGTTTATTGTTTCTGTTTGTATTAAATTTACAATTAAGATCCATTTATTACATCGGTGATCCGTTTATTTGGCAATCGCCAATGGCAGTCAGCAGGGTTTAAGAACATCAGTTGTTCGACCTGTTAGTCAAATGAGTTTTGTTAAAATATACTTTTTTACTTTTTTGGTCTATTGGAAAATGTTGTTTGTGCTGTATTTAGACCCCTCTAACAAGAAATTTATTTTGCATGCACACGTATAAAAATTGCGGTTTTTATCCAACGCAATCAAAGGTTTGAACGTTGTTTTCAATTTAGACTTGTATATATATATATATATATATATATATATATATAAGTGCCTATAAATAGCAGCACATGACATACAAATCTATGGGAGTGTGGATTAATCAGTACAGAGATTAATTCAATTACACAAATAAAATTATAGATTGCCTAACAATGTAATTTTAACACGCTATTTAGTATGTAAATATAAGAATGTTTAAAATATCTACAAAATGATGAAAATAAACGCAATATTTAGCTAGACTAACTAGCTTTATCAAGCGTGCATCTATCCAGGTGAAATCGGATGTAGATGATAGAAACTTTTGCAGCTCAATGTATATGTTGCACTTGAATTTAGCTGCCTTGAAAATAATACATAATATGGATGAAGTTCAAGATTTTTACAAAAATTGATAGTTGAAGTTAGCAACGTCCATTGGCCAATATTACAGGATAAAAAGGACGATGCTGTGTACTAAATTATGCTTTATCTTTCCTGTATCTTTTCTCATCTTTTTCGTTAAGACCATCAGGTTCTAAAGTGCGGAGTTGGTGGATCCAAAAATTTTCTCTTCTCCTTCTCGCCGTGGTGTCCCACTCGGTGTTGACTTCTATGATTTGGAAAGTAACATTATCAAAAGAATGTTTCGTTGAACGAAGATGTCTTGTGAGAGGACATTTTTTGTTGGTTTTGTACCATGAACGATGGTTATTGAGCCGAATATTAAATTTGTCCATTGTTTCTCCCACATACTGAATGCCACAAGTGTCACATGTTAATATATAAATTGAGTTCTCCGTTTTACAGTTGGAATTTGAGTAGATGGTATAATTTTGTTTAGTAACGGAGCTGATGAAAGAACTGCTTGTATTGGCAGCTTTACAACACAAGCAGTTCCTTCGACCACATTGTTTGTAGCAACCGGGAGATGGAGTAGGCTGCTTTGCTAATACAGATGTCACTAATTTGTCACGGATGTTTTTAGGTCTTCTGAAGGCCATGACTGGTGGTGAGGAAAATACTTTTTTAAGATTAGAATCATTTTCTATAATTTTCCAATGCTTCTGAACAATGGAAGACACATTTTTTAAAATCAGGATGGTAAGTGAGTACAAGGGGTGTTCTGTTAGCTGCTTTATTCTTATCTTTGTACTCTAGAAGTTCTTGGCGACTAGTTTTGTTTGCTCTTTCGAAAGCGCTATCAAAGATGTTGTTATTGTATCCTCGAACAACTAGATGTTTACGTAGTTGTCCAAGTCTAGCATTTTGCGTATTTTCAGTAGAGCATATTCTCTTGATTCGCAACGCCTGGCTGAATGGGATGCCACGGGAGCAGTGTTTAGGATGGCAACTTTTAGGAGAAAGGAATTGATGTTTGTCCGTTTGTTTGGTATGAAGGTCCGTTATAATGGTTCCGTTCTTGATGTAACTCGTAGTGTCGAGGAAGTTTATTTTCTCCATAGATGATTCATATGTAAATTTTATTGAATGGTGGAAAGAGTTACAGTGTCCTAGAAATTCATTAAGATGTTCTTGTGAATCTGTCCATTTGAAATCAATATCGTCAATGAATCGGAACCATGATAAGGGCTGGTATGGAGCACTAGCCAAGAGGCGTTTTTCAAGTTGGCCCATAAATATGTTGGCATATGACGGGGCCATGTTTGTGCCCATACTAGTACCGTCTATCTGGAGATAATGTTTTTCATTGAAAGAGAAGTTGTTGTTCTCTAGCACTAGTTTCAGAAGTGTAACAAGGCACTCAGTTGGAGGATTTTTTTCACTACGAGTGTTCCATACCTCTTCACACGCTGCTATTCCTTCGTCTTGTGGAATGTTGGTATATAAAGAAGACACGTCCATGGATGCAAGTATAGTATTGCTTGGTAGAGGATTGAGGCTTTCCATTTTCTTTAGATAATCAGTCGTATCTTGAATGTAAGAGGGTAGTTCTTTCACATGAGGTCTTAGATGATGGTCTATTGCGTTTATTTTCATCATTTTGTAGATATTTAAAACATTCTTATATTTACATACTAAATATTGTGTTAAAATTACATTTTTAGGCAATCTATATATATATATATATACAAGTCTAAATTGAAAACAACGTTCAAACCTATGATTGCGTTGGATAAAATCGCAATTTTTATACGTGTGCATGCAAAACAAATTTCTTGTTAGAGGGGTCTAAATACAGCACAAACAACATTTTCCAAAAGACCAAAAAAGTGAAAAAGTATATTTTAACAAAACGCATTTGACTAACAGGTCGAACAACAAATGTTCTTAAACCCTGCCGGCTGCCATTGGTGATTGCCAAATAAACGGATCACCAGGTGTAATAAATGGATCTAATTTATAAATTAATACCAGACAGAAAACAATAAACTTGCGGCAAAGATGGTATACCGCAAACAAAAGGTGCAAAGATTTTTGTACACCATATCCGGATTTCGACAATTAATGTCTCAAGTTTCAGTGATATATATATATATAAATATATAAGAAATTAATGTCTCTTCAGTGATGTTAGGGATCGAAACGGTATTTGGAAGGTCATAAAATTTACCTCAATTTAGGACAGACTCTTGAATTTTGAAAGAGTCGAAATAGGATGAACGGATCATATAAACCCGAAGGCAAATATAATACAAGCCCAAACGAAAAAATATAAGAAAGTCTAAATTGAAAACAACGTTCAAACCTATGATTGCGTTGAATAAATATATAATATAAACAGAGAAAAAAAAACACTGTCCATTTATCTTGGAAAAGAGGGGGGTATTTTTTGGGGTATCGGGTTCGTTTGCCCTGGTTACATATTTGCCATGGGTCTGTTCGCCCTGAGTTCATTCGCCCATAGAGTCCATTCGCCCTCGGTTTTGTTCTCCCTACTTTTATCAAGGGTTTGTATATATACAAATCCTTGCTTTTATTAAAAAATATTAATAAACTTATTCAGATATTTATATGGTATAGATTCTTGAAATTCATGAAAATACATGGAAATATTCAAAATTGATGGCGTGTTTTTGAACATTAATTGTTCATAATAATAATTCTCATTGATTGTTGTAATAATTTTCTTTGATGGATTAATAATAAAATCAACATTTTGTTTTGATAATCTAGTCAGCTTGGAATGAGAAAAACAATGATGTACGATTTGTAAAACATGAAAAGGATTTATCAGTTCATTTATTATTATACTGCATAAATTGACTGACTAGAATTATTAAAATTGTTTACAAATATCAATAAAGATAAATACATTGTATTCCAGTATTCTACGCAAATCAAAGGAAAATAATTATTTGATTGCAGCAATACAAGTATTCTGCAAATTTTTCAACAAACTTTAACATACTCTGTTCAAATAATAAACACTGTGCAACTAGACAACAACAAAAAAATAAAAATCAGGGCGAATGGACTCTTGGCGAACAGGTAATGGTATTAGAGTGAACAGGTACTAGGACGAATGTAAATCAGGGCGAACGAACCCGGATTATTTTTTTGGAAGAAAAAACCTTTTCACTACCTTTCTGCATTGTCCATTTCTGAAACAATTTTTTTTCTCTCAAGAAATCTAGAATAATCTGATAAATCATGATAATAAAATATGGTCTATTCGAAAATACCTATTTTCCCCAGGCTTCCAACAGATGAATAGTTTTGTGCCTACTTTTTTCCTGGGTTGTTTGGTTTGAATCAAACAAAGTTATATTTCAATTAAGTTTTATTATACATGTGGGAATGTATGCACTTTTTTTTTTACCTCATACATTGATAAGAAAAAATAGAAAGTGGTTTCTTCCAAATTAAATGTGGATTCATTTATTTTCGTGGGTACCAATTTTCGTGGATTAAGTAAAACTTACATGTTCGTTGATATTTATTTTGGTGGTTTTGACGAAGTCTGCATACAAGCTTATGGAAAATTTGTTATTCGTTGAACATTTAATTTCGTGGTTTACCTGTACCCACGAAATCCACAAAAATTGGTATCCAACGAATAATAATGAATCCACAGTATTATATGTTATAGTACCATTCATTGCCATTATACATCACAACTTTCTGTTATTGGCAATTTGTACTTTTCCGTTTAAACTCTGCTGCATATATTTTTGTCCCCCGCGTAACGCGTTGCGGGGGACATAGAAATATACCGGGTGTCCGTCCGTCCATGTGTCCGTCCGTCCGATCTTGTTAGCGCTCTCACGGGTACAATTCTTGCTAGATTTTTATAAAACTTATACTGTAGTTTAATATTAGCAATATCTCGGACAAGGTCTTTTACATTTAGTGCCACAGATGCACAGGACAATTCAGACAAGAAGCGTAAATGCTAAATTTCCTACAAAACAAAAGGAGTTGTAATAAATATTGACATTTTTTTTTTAATTTATTTAGTTAAACCTCGGAATTTTTTTAACACTGAAACTTTTCACAAACAAAAAACGATGTTCAACAAATAAAAATGATTGAAGTATAATCAACGTTCAAACCTATGATTGTGTTGGATAAAAACCGCAATTTTTATACGTGTGCAAGCAAACAAATTTCGTGGTAGAGGGGTCTAAATACAGCACAAACAACATTTTCCAAAAGACCAAATGAGTGAAAAAGTATATTTTAACAAAACGCATTTGACTAGCAGGTCGAACAACTGATGTTCTTAAACCCTGCTGACTGCCATTGGCGATTGCCAAATAAACGGATCACAAGATGTTACAAAATAGATCTTATTATTAATTAATTACCAAACAGAAAACAATAAACTTGCGGAAAAGATGGTATACCGCAAACATGAGGTGCAAAAATTTGTACACCATATCCGGATTTCGACAATTAATGTCTCTTCAGTGATGTTAGGAATCGAAACGGTATTTGGAAGGCCATATAATTTACCTCAATTTAGGATAGACTCTTAAATTTTGAAAGAGTCAAAATAGGATGAACGGATCATATAAACCCGAAGGCAAATATAATACAAGCCCAAACGAAAATATATATATATATATATAAAAAATAATATAAGATAATGACGGTTTCAATTCATCACTTTTACATATATATAACATTAATTCCTGATATGAAAAAATAAACCAAGTTATGGACATTGATTCACACCAGTATTGACATATATACGGACAAATTACTCGTTTTACTATTTATATTGTATTCATGGATAGATATGTTGGAATTCACAAGTGTAGGTGGACATGCTAAGATTTTAGTAACAGAAGAATGACATTCTGTAAAAGTAACCCTAGCAAAACAAAAATTACTGATGCAAACATGAAGCTGCGGTGACTTCAGACATGCTTTTGATTCAGTACCTCATGCTAGTTTATTTTACAAGCTGAAACGTGCAGAGGTTTGATTCAAGTTTTATGATATTATTAAGTCCTAATATAGTAATATTAATCTATGTATTAAAATAGAAAACAAGAGAACTAACTTTTTGCTCATCCTGTATTGGTGTTAGACAGGGAGATAATCTTAGCCCTAATCTGTTTAGTTTATATCTCCGTGATTTATCATCACATTTTGATTCCCCTTGTGACCATATTACATTAAATGACATAAATATTAACTGCCTATTATATTGCTGATGATTTAGATTTGGTATCTACCAGTTAAAAATGGCTTTCAAAATTCAATTAATGAATTGTCACCATTTGCTAAAAAGTATGGCATCTGGAAATAAATACTACTCAAACTAAAGTATAGTTTTTAATAAGTCAGGATACTGGTAGAATCAAGAAAAATATTTTATTTAGATATGGTATAACGTTGAAAATAGCAAAATATACACCAATCTATGCCAAATTTGATGCCTAAAAGCTTTTATTCCATTAAAACAAAAAATCTCTCAATTAATACACATATTTAATTCCACAGTAAAACCAGTATTGCTCTTTGGATCTGAAATATGGGGAGAACTCCAAGTACCGAAATTTATAAATGACCCTGAAAAATTTGTAATAAAAAAATTGGAAAATTCAAAACAAGAGACCATTCATCTTAAATTCTGTCAATTTGCATTAGATGTTGGACCAAAACCTTCAAGAAATGAGACTACAGGACATTTAAAGAACCAGTAGCTATGTCGACATAACTGCCAAGCAAGAATCATGGGTTAATTGTATTCACAAGATGTTTGAATTTTTGAATGTTGAACACTTATATATAAATATATCAAAACATAAACAGAGTTATAATAGTTAAGTTATAGATATTTCATATCTTTTGGATAGTTTTGCGGTGTTTCGTAAATTATACCATAGCTTTTGTTGAAACCCCCGGCAATAACCTCACGAGACGAAGTCGAGTGAGGTTGCCGAGAGGTTTCAACAAAAAACTATGGTATAATTTACGAAATGCCGCAAAACTATCCAAAAAATATGGAATATCTGTTTTAACCTATCGCATCTTTTGCTGTTTAAAATTGTATATTTCATATATTTTTGTTGGTTTACTTTAAAAAATAGTTTTGATAAGAATCAGTTAAATAACCCTTTTCGGGCCTTACGCATAAAGGTCCGCCTACTTTTTAAAATAAGCACGGGCTTCTGAAACAGATTAAAAGTTGAACTGCAAAGGGTTAGTTTTTTTTATTTTATCAAAATGTTAGAATGTTTCAATTTTTTAATATTCATTTATAATTCTGAGGAAATTAATTTCACAAGAAACTTTTTGAGAGTTTGGATGAATCATTCCACATTTTAATTTGTACTGAAGCTCAAGTCGTACATTGATTAAAAGGGATTTCAAAAGTTCATGATTAAAATCACATGTTGACTAGCAATAATTTACACAAAAAGTAAGCTTCATTTAGAAAAACCAGACGCTATCTAATTTTAACATTTCAACATTATTGTTATTACTTGAGCAACCTCGTTAAAGTCTAGATGTCAGCAATGTATAACAAATCGGGTGCGGGTCCAGGATTCTGAAAGGGGGATATAGCAAGCCAATATTTGGAGTAATACAATGAAAAAGTCTATGCATTTACCAAATATGAAGCTCCTTAAAATGGGCTTGCTCCCTGCCCTCCCCACAAAAAGCTGCCTCGGCAAATTCAAACCTATACAAGTAGCTGTACAGTGAAGCCTATGGAATACAATCCAAGTATAAATCTCAATAACCAAAAATCAACTTATATTTTCCAGCATAATATATACACATTTATATACTTTTTAAACTTTATTTGTTTATTTGTTCGAGGAGCGATTTTTTTTCATTTAAAAATATAGGACAACAGAGTTGCTGTACGTGGGTTCGATTCCCACCCTAGGCATTCATTTATATCGGCTGGCGCAAAGCGGGCAGTTTAGCTTAGTGGCCCCGCACTGACTCTGTTGTTCAAATGTCAAAAAATTCAGGCAGCCAGGTCTTGCTATCTTTCTTTTTCTCGAAGACCCTATACAACAAAACCATGGTTATTGTGAAAATTATACCATAGATATCTATGGTATAATTTTCGGTTATTGAGATTTATACTCGGGTTGCATTCCCATAGGTTCCATTGCACAGCTATAGGTTAATTTTCGGTTATTGAGATTTATACTCGGGTTGCATTCCCATAGGTTCCATTGCACAGCTATAGGTTAATATTTAGTAAAATGATTAAAAACAAAATGTATAAATCTTTGGCATAAAGAACTAACTAATGATAATAAAACAAGAGTCAAAGTTGGAAATATGTTAAGAACATACAGAAAATTTAAATATGTATATAGAACCTAACTTAAACATAGGTTCAGAGGAGCAAAGAAAATTATTTGCCAAATTTAGACTTAGTGATCATAACCTGAATATAGAAAGGGGTAGATACCTAAATTTATTAATTATAGACAGAAAACGTAACTGATGTAAGGAAACAGTAGAAGATGAAAAGCATTTTTTATTAGACTGCTCAGCCTCTGTTCTTAAAAACTGTAGAATGCCATTCATCAGTGATCTGAATTAAAAGATGTTATGGTTAATGACTAATGAAGATAAAATTGAGAATCTAAACGGGGAATGTGTCAAAGAGACAACAACCCAACCAAAGAGCAGTAAACAGCCCAAGGCCACAAATGGGTCTTCAACACAGTAAGTACTTGTTGCTAGCTAGATGAACAACATCCGAATTGATTTTGTCGGTAACATCTTCCAGTGTAGCAGATTTGCTTGGTTTTGAAATCCATGAACTCTTCTTTTTAAAATGCGGAATTCTGATTTCTTCCTCAGATTCAGACGTGTCTGAGTCTCCCTCATTATCCTTGTTACCAAAGTATTCTTTAATTCTGAGGGTTCTGGCAAAGTTATTGAGGTCATCTTCCAGTTTCATATTATCTATGATACTGGGAGAAGGGCAAAAAATTCAAACCCTAAGATAAAACTTTTATTTCATCCTCAGTTAGAGAGACTGTTGACAAATTAACAACCGTGTTATTGGTATTGACCGGATTTTACTTTTTCTTCGAAATCTACGGTTGCGAGGCTTTTTAGTTGAATTTTTTGAAGGTCTGTTTAAAGGGTGGTTAACTTGCACACCATCACGTTTAAATTTGTTTATCTGCTTGATGTGAAGCTTATGTGATTCAATAAGTTGATATATATATATATATATGGTAAAAATCCTCTTTTTGCATTTTTTTTTTGCTATTTATGGATATATTTGGATTCTGTGGATTTATGTGGACTCGCTAGAACAAGTTACGAAAGAATGACTTTTTATAATGAAAAAATAGGAAAAACAAAAACAAGTTATGCAAATCTGTAGTTGTGACATAAGGAACTATTACGATGAAACTCAAAACTACCGAAATGAAAAAAAAAATGTAATTTTTTATTTTTTTTGGGGTTTTTTTTTTGTAGCATATAAAAACTGTGCAAACAGTAGTGACAGTTTTTTAACAGTTGCGTGTATTAAATAAATCATCTGGTTTTTTTTACAAATAAAGAGACAACTTAAAAGGTCAACAGAATATCAGAAATGGCAAGTTTAAGTAGAAATTTAAAGACAAACATTTGTCTTTACACTGGAAACAAAAGACGGAACAACCTTAACACAAGTCAACACAAAAATAAAACGAACTAACATTAGAAATTAAGCAGTCCGTCCTTCATTCGTGACACCCTTCGCTTTTCTCATGTAAAAATCGGCTCATCAGTCATCATCATGATAAGTTGAATACACCGCAAGTAAAAAATCGGTTTTGGTGGGGTTCGTGTTGCTCAGTCTTTAGTTTTCTATGTTGTGTTTTCGTATACTGTTGTTTGTCTTTTGGTCTTTTTCGTTTTTAGCCATAGCGTTGTCAGTTTATTTTCTACTTTGCAAGTCCCTGTGTTATCTTTTGCCTCTCTTTCTTAATCACGTCGAGAAAATGGCCAACCAACCATTCATATAGAGTATATATATACTTGAAAGATTAAGATATATTCGACACATACTCGTATATGAACACATAGGGCGATTCATTTAAGATGACTATGATGTCGAAAAAATCGGACAATTAGGTGGGAGCAATATTTATATACCCTGGCTTTTAATGTTCTATTTAAGAATTGAATTGCTTCTTTCTGCAATTTAAATGAGGTTTAAAAGCATTGACCATAACACAGTTTGTATGAAGTGTGAACGTCAAACACTTTTACAACTCTATAAAATTACAAAAAGAAGCATTCAATTCTATTGCTACAACCATAAATTACCAGTTAATTCAATCCTTTTCATTTGTTTTGTTATCCATTGATTTAGGTGGCAGAAACCTGTTATTTTACAATAAATCTTTAGAATTTCATTAATTTATGATTTATTTTTCCTGAAAAATCATTCAAGCTTATATGCAAATAACATTTATGGTTTCGAGTAACTAAGATGTGTGCGTACTTATGTGAATATAGATCTATAGAAAACCTGTAAATTTGGGTGTCTGTCCAGCATGGAGGTTTTAAAATTTATAAATGCATTGCAAATGAGGCAAAAAATGTGATGCTCTGATACAAATCTAATACTCACCTTCAGAATCCTGCTATGTCAGACAAGAATTTTAAGCAAATTTCAAGAGATAAATGATATTCAATGAATTAGAGCCTTGTCCGCACCTATCCTTACCATCAAAATCTCTACATAAAACTGAATTTTCCCCCCATTTTGATTGGATGCCGTCAAGAGAGGAGACCCAAATTTTGACTTCTGATTGGTCCCATATGTGAAAAAATCCCAAACCTGTGTATGCCACTACTTACTAATGTAGTACAATAGCCTAGAATTTACATTCATTTGTTTTTTCAGTCCACATGATGCAATTATATACCTTATTGCTTAACTATAAAAAAAATTCTCCTGCGTGGGACACATGTCCTAGGTACTGGTACCTGCCACCTTAACGTAGTCACGGTTAGCACGTGCAGTCTTTAAATGTTGCAATTCATTCGAAAAAAATATTTATATTTTTGGGGGGATGACTCAGTCAGTTAAAATTACGGAATCGTATGAAAAGTCTATGTAATGAAGTTATTCAGATATGAAAGGCAAGTAATAATATCAATCTGGGATTATGCATTAATAATTTGGTTTTAAGTGAACACAAAATAAAACGTTTAAATATTATTCCGAAAATTAATTTGCTGATTAAATTAAAACACATTATTTTGTTTACCTTTTTTAAAATACGTATTTTTTTAGAAAAAAGATTTTTGCGAGGAAACTGCATATTTTAAAACCTATTTTCTTCGTAACTTCATAACAATAAACTAAGAACGACTGACTTTTCAACAGCAAAAACATTGATCATGTTGATGTATACAGACTGTAGGAAAATATACAGTTTTATTTATAGATATCATATGTACAAAGTTTCAAATGAATGTCTTAAAACGACAGTTGAATGAATTATAATGACAAAATAATGAATTGGTTATAACATTCCCACAAAATCTTCAAAGAAACAAACAGCTGTAATCCAATGATGAAAGACATATTTATTTGGTTTTCTTCTGCCTGCATTCACTCTGCAGATGTTGAGGTTTTTCGTTGAAAAAACAAACGAAACGCTAATTTCTTTGTCCCCGATCAACTTTGTCGATTGTTAATAACGTAATCAGGCAGCGTTCGGGCATTTTATCTTCGTACAAGTTGCCTGAAAAAGAAGATTACTATCTTGTGTATATCTTTTAACATCTACCACGTGATATTTACCCATCAAATTTCCTTTGTTTGTCTCATTGACATTTTCCGCCCATTTAGAAGGGTACCTTGTTATTTGTTCTTGTTATATTTTTTTACATTTGCCTTTGTTACTTAATTTCTCTTTTCATTACCAGTATTTTATTTTTCTCCTACGATTTCAGTAAAACAATTAAGGTTTATTCTCTTTTTGCTTCTTCATGTTTATGTAAACTATTAGTCCATGTATGAAATCCAGGTATTTTAGATATAGCGTTTTGGTAACTGCCGTCCGAGATCCGCGGCGTCTACAGAAAGTACCCAAAAGGTTGTCAGTTAACATGAGTCATATTTTTAACAAGTACTTCAGGAAAATATGGAATACATTGAGTTGACTTACCACGCCATCATCTCTTTCGCAAGCACAGTGATTGCCACATCTGTCAACTGGTATCACAAAATTTTTACGTATGAACCAGTCGTTATACATACATCCTGTAAAATATATATGGTGTTCAAACGCTTTAAAATATCCTTTGTAATAACAACATTTGCCTTAACAAATTATGCCTCGCAATTTTGTTTTGAATTAAGTCTTGTAAACTGGCTCAAAATAATTTATATGGATACGTTGTTAAACTAACGTCTCTTAAAGTTTCTTCATTTATAAACATACTTATTGATTGTTAAATAAATGTATTCCAATAAAGCATGACTTTACATGATAAAAACATTTCCTTTTAACAGTTAACCCAGCTATGAAATGACAATAAATGAAATGTGAAATAGTAAAATGGCAAAATTATACAAAGTATATATAGTATATTTCACTGTCACATAATCGCTAGTAAATTATTTGTGTGCGACGCTAGTGCTTTGTATAATGTGTAATAAAGACGAGTTTTCCTGCCACTTTCGCACACAGCCATCACAATCACAGGCGCTTGGGTTTATGATACAGAATTATTTTTTTTTAATTTTTTGTTGTTGATTAAAATATTCAATTTTCTATATTTATACAACATATCTATCACAACTGCGCATGTCTCACCTAGTTTCGAGTGATTTTACCAACTTTGAGACAAACCCGCATTTTACTATCCACACTTTTTGTTTCTTAGTGTGGATACCCAGTTTTATTGACCCCTACGCGACGCGTTGCAGGGTCACAGAAACACCGGGCGTCCGTCCGTCTGTCCGTCCTTGTATCCATCCGCCAGTGCATACTTTTTTACCATTTTTTTCACTGTCTTAAAGAGTTCAAGGCATTAATTTTAATTAAATCTCTCTCTTCAAGTTAAAACATTGGTGCATAAAGATAAATCAAACTGACGTTCTTCTAAAAAAAAATTGACATTAAGGTTTCATTTTAGCTGTCAAAAAGTCTATTAATATAGAAAAGGGTGCTTCATGTGTTCAAGTTAAGCACTATTAGCATTTAACAAGAAACATTTGTCCATCCTGTACAATGAAGCTAGCATCACACACACAATCATGTAAGCAGTATAGCCTCATTAGAGCCTAAACTTTCTTAGTTCTCTGCTTTGGAATAGAAACGAAGTTTAGTATCTACATGTAAGTAGTTCAACAAAACATAATTTGACAAAATGTTCACTATAGTTAAGAAATTGATACTCCTTTTCAGTTACGTAAAACATGAGGCCCGCTCCTCTATCAATCTATGTTTTGTTTGAGTGAATATATCCTACTGTTTTCACTAATACAACGGTGACTATCAATCTAACTTGATAGGTTGCATTTACTGTTCTTGATCAGTTGATGGACAAGGCCTTCTTTTCTAAATGCAGTTTTAGTATTAAATGAACATGTCATCATGCTTTCAAATATAAAAGAGATATAATTTTTTTTTAATTATTCAGTGTCGGTCTATTGGGGCGTCGGACCAATGGGGTGTCGGACTAATAGGGCGTCGGACTATTGGGGTGTCGGATCAATGGGGTGTCGGACTAATGGGGTGTCGGAATATCAGGCTGTCCCGAAATTTTACCTTGTTATATATATGTCAGCTAGTGATAACTTAAAGATCTTTTACGTGCAAAGAGTGTGTCACTCTTTTAAAAGGAAGCTTCAGAATTAATGTCCCCATTTCGACTGGTCCTAGCTTCGTACTTATACATGTATTTTATAGTATGGACAGCTTTTTTACAACAAATTAACGAAATCACGACAGCAACAAACAGCTTCTAACTACAAGTTAACCAATTTGAAAGATTATCAGCTAATGAACGAATCGTTATCACAAGCTTAGTTGTTAAGTAAAAAAGGCTCCGTTTTACGGAACATCAGTATACTTTGCTATCTAATTTTCAATTGCTACTTATTTACTAATAACGACGGCAAAAAAATTGGTAATAACTTGGAATAAGGCTTAAAGTACATTTTAAGAAGTACTAACGAAACTAGTCAGTTACTATTTCATTTAGACCAGTTAAGTTTGATTAATATGTTTCGTCAAACTCCTATACAAAAATGGGAGTATGAACTGTCAGGTCAAATGTTGTGGTCTGTTGAAAGAACAATTAAACTGTCAGTTTGAGATTCTGATGACCGTATTTATTAAAAGTATTTTAAGCTACCCATGGCCATTAACTTTTCCTTTAGGTTAACGGCTTCTAATGATGTAATATTTTGATCGCAGAGAAAAAATAGTCCTAAGAGAAACACTCTTTTTTTTTTCGCGTGATGCATGGGACTCTTCTTTTGCTCCAATTATTATTTTCCCAGTTTTTACGCGGAACGATGTTGAGCAAGCCAGTGTTTATACTAGTAATGCTATTTCTGGGAAACATTTATACGTAAGAATTTAATTACTAGTAGTCATTTCTTTTTTTAATTTCCATTCTAAATTTTAATATGGCTGTACTACGCTTCACATAATCATTTGAGACAATATCTTTAGTTGTGAGTAGATATATACATGTTGAAAAGATAAAATTACAAAATGTAATCAAAATAAGTAAATAAGATGCAACCGTTTCAAACCCCAATACCAACCACTCTGAACGAGCTTGGCGTAGATCCTAAAGTAACTGTTATCGATTCAATATAAAACTGGATGACAGCAAACCGTGATATAAGTATTCAGTTTGGTGGTTTGTTCTAACCGGAACAAAAAGTAATAGTTTTTAACAACCACTTTAAAAAATGTTATCATCATTTACCTCAGTCTTTGGGAAGTAATATAAGGCGTTTCTTTGGTACGAAAGTGGACAATAGACTCCAGGGAATAACACAAAATTTACATAATACTGATAAAATTGTATACAACAAATTAACTTTCTTACACATTATAAATTTACATGCATATTCCTCTTATGCCGTATTTTATATGTTCTCAAATCATGATCGGTCGGACCGTTTCCTGTTCTCCGAAAGAAATGTGCACTTTTGTGAAACTTTTCGTAAATAACTCTTGTTTTGCGACACACTCAAATTCAATATATATTATATCAATTGCAAAACATATTAACAATGAATATTACTTAATGACAAAGAAAATATAATTGTACTATCGATTCTGTTATATAGATACAATGGATAAGCGTGGATTCTTGAAAAAGAAACCATGAGCCCGGAGGGCGAATGGTTTGTTTTTCATGAATCTACGCTTATCCATTGTATCTATAACTTAAACTATTGTGTTCATTTCTTTTCAAAATTAAAGCCTTTTCTTAATTAGAAGGTATTGTAAGTGAGTTTAAATAACCATGTTATCGTGTCTAACGATGCATTGATAAATCTCAGATCACAATAAATTGGTTAACAAAATACAAATATAACACTTCTACCTTTACAGATCTTTATATTACCAGGCATATGAATATTATCTGTTTATACAAAATAAGACATATTCGAAATTATTTCTAATAAAATTGAAAATGGAAATGAGGAACGTGTCAAAGAGACAACAACCCGACTAAAAAGCATATATAAAGTATATATAATAAGTATGTTATCGAAATTTTTCTAGCACGCTAGGCACATCACGATTTTCTCGCATAGGAATTTGCGAACAAACCTTTGTAATATTATGTAGTAAAACAGATGAAATCAAACTTTATTTATAAAACAAAAATTGACAAATAGAATGTTATAATTTTTGTTTCAAACATGTGAAATAACCAATAATAATATAAAAAAAAACAGGTAAAACTCGCTATTATTACAAAAATATCCACTATGACATGCAAATTTAGAAAAAAAAAACAGGATAACTTAAGAATTGGAACAACAGAGAGAATACAGGGATTCGAACCTAAACCGACAAATCCCTATCTTTAACTCATTGATTTTAACCATGCTAACCTCGCGGCTACCAACTCATACTATACGATTGCCTATTTTGTCTATATAAAGGTACAAGCCATGTGTGTCCGATGAACCGATGTATATCAGATGTTCATTTAAATATATAAAATAGACATCTATAGTGTAACCCATTGGTAGCCGAGAGGTTTTGTCGATGTGTTCATGTCAGTCACATATAACAGATTTCAAGAATTCCCAGTGAAGGCATATAAAAAATACAAAAATTAAAGGTAAGTTTTTAAATTAATTCCATACGTGAACAGAAATCAGTAAATTAGCCAATTCAAACTTAATGCAATGAGGCACACAAAGGAAACAATTGAATATAATTTGGTGAGTCAATTTCAGCGGCTGATTTAGGAAGCGTTGATTCTAGAAAAAGAATCCACGGTAAATGAATAGGCTGACGTCACCACAATGGTTTAATTAAGTTTAACATTGTTGGGCTGTTATTTAGACGAATTATATATATATTATATATATATTATTTCTCTAATTCTTCGTCAATTTATCCCTTTCTGCACCCATTGTATAAAAAAAATTTAATCAACGTGTGGTTCGTTTGATCTCAGTTCTTCATTGGTTAAAATCCGATTATGACGTCGAATTTTCTTGCTTTCCTCTGAATTTCCTATTGTGACGGCATGAAAAAAGGCGACCATGCATGATGACATCCCATAGAAAGAACACATCTTTTTGCAGATCATTCGAAAAGAAGGAATAAATTTGCCTGCGTATTGTTTGAAAATCATCAGAGAAACAGATTCCACCACCAAATCTCGTATAATACGATATTTATCCACTCTCGACAGTTAAATTTTAAATATTTAAAACGCTCGGCGAGCCTCGCGTTTTAAATTTGAAAATTTAACTGTCTCGAGTGGATAAATATCGTATCACACTCGATGCAGTGGTAGAATCTATATATATATATTCAGTTTCATTATCACTTGTTTTATTTGAAATATGATTTGACGCTTGACTTTTGTAGGATGTGTCTGATACAATGAGGGTATTTGTTGCAATTAAATGATAAATTACTAAATACTTTTATTACCTGCCAAACATTTACACTGTAATAAAGGAATCCATTTTGGACATCTGTATTTCTCATCATAGACACAAGCCTGTCCTTTGCCACATTTACTGAAATGAAAAATTATTCAGTTAGGAGGAATTTTGCTTCTATTTCATTAGCTAGATTAATTGAAACATCGTATAATTGATTGATTGATGAATGCTTAACATCCAGATACTTATATCACTTGCATATTCAAGATGATTGCATGGTACAATGTTATGAGATTTGAATATACCCTGCTTTGTGCTGGACCGCCGTGCTAGCTAACAAGCCAGCACAAGACTACTGAAACAAGTATGCCACCACAAGAACACGGATGCGATTTCAACTCGTGTATCATTGCACCAAATAGATTTCTATATGTCATAAAGGAAAGTAACTTTTCACGTGGTCGTGTTTATGGCATGTGCAATGTCGCTTCAAATCAATGGAGTTATGTGAATCTTTTTACAGTCATTAGTACTTCCGGCGAAAAAGAAAATTGCACATATGCCTTAAGGGAAAGTTATGCACTTTTAGTACATTTGTTTTTCAATTTAAAGAATTGTTTGCTTTTAAGTTCATTTTATATTAATTGTTTCGAAAGATCTTTTTAAAGTTAGCACATCATTGCACGTTTCTAAAAATGCATATAAGATGGTGTTACAACATTGAAGTGTTCTTATATTTCTAAATCATCAGTAACTCAACAAAATCTTTGGGTAACATTCATACTGAACTGCGTTTTCAACGGTATTGGTTCACAGTTGTCAGTTGTCTTTGTTGCAACTTCGACAAAAACACAATAATAATTAATATAATATAGCAGTTAAAGTAAATATGGTTGTATATACTTTCTTTTATAAAGACATTTCTCCTCTTTTATTGATGGAGGCAATTAGTTTCATGTCACTAAATCGTAATTTGATAAAGTAAAGTTTATAAATCTACAAAAAAATAATTAAATATACATCACTATTGTTTTATTTATGGTCAGTAAATTCGTGAAAACTTTAGAACAATCATATTACAGTCTCCATTGAGAGTAAATGTGATGATTCCGTGTTCATACTCAGTTGTGCACAATTTAAGAAACAAGAGTAGGTAACTCTTCCTGTACATTTGATTTATACCTTTCCGTCGACCATGCATGTAATCGTCTAAAATTCCCCAGGCAAAGATTTTTAGATCTTCTTTTAATGCCGCTTTATTTCACATAGCTCCCGTGTAATTTACGTGTATTTGACTTAAAACAATTGAGTGCTAGCGTTTTGATGAAGATTAGTAAAAAGGGCGATTTAGTCTTGACAAATTGTTTATATTTTGATATTCAAATACGGTGCATTAGAACCCCTTCTCTCTAAATAACAAAAGGAGACAAAAATGTATTTTCTCGATTCCAAATATTTAAGTTAAATATCTTACAAAATAACTATCTTCTCATGATTAAGTCTGTTTACTGGTCACTTGATGCTCTTAAGAAGTTTAATTAGTTTCTAATTTTTAGCACCTTACCTATGTTGACAGCTATATTCGGCAACTGTGGTCGTTGAAGGTGGAGGCATTGTTGTAAATCGAGTAGACATAGTTAAACCTGGAGCCAGTGTATTCATAATATCGGGAATTGGTGTCGGTTGAGACTGACCCGGAAAAATATCTGTAAAACCTTGTTGGCCAAAATCTCTGAATATTGTGTTAGCCCTTTGAGGAAGATTATTTAATAAAACATCTGTTAAAAGTAATCCAACACTAGGGTCCATAGGATGTGTCAATGTTACGTTGAAATCATTCGCTTGTAAAATGGCACGCGTATTTGCGCTTCGAATATCATTATTATTAGCAAATTCAGACCTTGGAACATTGTTAAATTGTCTTTGATTGCCGATAAATTGTGGAGGAGGTGGATCAAATCGGTTAAACTGTGAGTTTTGTCCAGGGGCTTGAAACCCAACATTAGGTAAACCTCCTCTAAATTGATTGTTGATATTTCCTGTAACCTGTCCTTGATTTTGAAACTGATTCTGTTGTGGAAATATACTATTTTGAGATGGCTGCTGTAAATTTTGATTGGCTTGAAATTGTCCTTGTTGATTCTGCGCACCGGGATTAGACACATCCTGAACCGCATTATTAGTAGTTGGATCTATCAAATTAAAACGCTCGTCAAAAGTATTAGAACTAGTTATAGAATTTACTGCATCTTGTGTGTTTGGTATTCCCGTTGGAAGTGCTCTCTGAAATTGTTGGTTTCCATGAATTTGTTGAAATTGGTTTCCTTGATTTTGCTGAAACTGGTTTCCTTGATTTTGCTGAAACTGGTTTCCTTGAATTTGCTGAAACTGATTTCCTTGTAACCCCTGATTTCCTTGCATTTGAAACTGATTTCCAGACATGGGAAGATTTCCCTGAATGTTTCCCATAGGTAATCGCTGCCCTATGTTGACTTGGTTACTAGGTATAGCCGTTGGTAAAGGATTTCCTGGAATTCCTGCTATGATATTATTCACTAATCGACCTGAAGGTGAATTAGGCGGGCTGAGAAATGGATTTGTATTTGGGATTGGAGCCATAAGAGTTGCAACAGGAAGCTGTATACCTGGAAACGGATTCCTGAATCCACCCCCAGCCTGAACAATTCGTACCTGTTGATTTTGGCTATTAAATACTCCAGCTGGTCGGGTAATAAATGTTTGTTGTCCTTGTAGATTAGGTTGGAAACCCTGCTGTCCACCTCCTTGAAGGTTAGGCAGGAATCCTTGTTGTCCAAAATTTTGTCCCTGTCCTCCTTGTTCGTTCTGCTGACCTCCTTCTTGAAGTATTATTCTGTTTCCATCTCTAACTGTTGTTTCTAATAATTGCACTCCTGCAGAACCGTCTGGAGGACTTAGTGTGAAAGATCCCGCTTGTTCTAAATCTATAGTTTGGTCCACTGGTCGAGGAAAATTTTGAGGGACGAAAATGTTTCCTCCACCAAATGGCGAAGGCGGTTGTGCTCCAAATCCTAACCTTTGGCCTAGCACTCCAAATAATTTCGAAAAAATTAGAACACAAAGAAATATCAATTTACCGGATCTCATTTTAAAGATTTTTAATTCCAAACAATCGAAATAAATACGGAGAAATGAAAAGTGTGTATTGTATCAGAACGGTCGTACGTTCTACTGACCATAACTATCAAAGGTATGGAACGACAAACAAGGTGTTTACGATGACAGGGTGTCAGAGATGACAACTTTTATTGCTTTATTAATAGTTATCATGTCTATACAACTCGAACACAAAAACAAGAGGTGGGAAGAAAACGCTTAATTAAAATAAAGTCGTATTTCATTTTTAACATCAATAGAAGTTGTTTAATAGCCTAATCAAGTGAGACAATGTTTTGATCAGCTTTATTTTGATAAATTATAAACGTATTGTCGGCTCAAAGAAGACACGGTGATAGATCATATAAATACGAATAGTTTTATGTCGTGATATCTAATAGTAATAATTAGCATGAAGTATTTAATATCATTTGGAAAATTATTCATATTTAAAAACCACCTTAAAATTGAATACACACATATCTCTGTGACCAATAACCCAAGAAGAACTTATGGTGTGTACATATTGTACGTCGGAATGCATTTTTTAAATAGATCTAGCTATGATTTGTTTTAACTAGAATTCAATTTGGCAAAATATATCATTTTCATTACAAGCTATTAGTTTGTGAAGAGATACAAGAAAAAGAACAAGAAGAAAAAGAACATATTTTATTACCAATTAATTATATTATGCATATAGAGCAAACAGGTATAAGTAAAACAGAAAATTGATTAGCAGAGATACTTAGAATCACAATACAATTAGCCTGTAATAAAGCCCTTGGTTTATAGTATATAATATAGTTACATGAAAAATGATTTTAATAAATGTTCCAACAGCATTAAGGTCCAGTATAGAAAAAACATGTAATTGTTTGGCAAACAAAGTCATTCAGAGTTAAATTTTTCACATGAAGTTAAAAAATGGATTTCATCTTCAACACAGCCAGAGGAGCATTTTTTGCAAATTTTTTCATTTCGTGGAATATTTAAAAAAACGGCCAAATTTGAAACTTATGAGCAGATATAAGTAGTTTTCAAATAGCTCTTCTAAAATCAAAGTTCTTAACCAAAGAGATATAATTTTCATAACCAAAATTTTGTTTAAATTTCAAATAATTGAACAATTTTCAATCAGAAGCATTATTTTGGCTAACCAAGGAGGTCTCATGCAACCTCCCTGGGCTAACATACCAATTTTTAATATATTCAGTGTGAATTTTAATTTGCTAGATACATTCAAAAACTTATATTGTCCAAAATGTATTACTTCTTGTTTAATTTTTAAAAAATCTAATAATTTTTTATATACATGTTTTATATTATATTGAAAAAAATAAACCCTGAAGATTAAACAGAATGTTTTCTTAAAAAAATAAACCCTGAAGATTAAACAGAGTATTTTCTTAAAAAAATAAACCCTGAAGATTAAACAGAGTGTTTTCTTAATCAATAAGAGTAATTTAAAACATGCGATTTGGGTTCTTCTGGCTATTCCTACATTTTGTATTTTACTATTCTGGCTATTCCTACATGGGAGCTTATGGGAAGAACAATAGATGTTGTTATTGCAAAAATATGTTGTTTTAGTCATTAGTGTCTAATTAGGTCACAGGTAACTTTACCTATGGAAATTAGATAAAAATAATTATTTATATGAAATTTATGTACAAAAATTGTTCTCCTTTTTTTGTATGAAAACATGTATCAAGTGTTATAATTAATTGTTTCTAATATGGCATTTCTTGAAAATAAAATTATTCAAAAGAAAAGGTAGTTAAAGCATTTAATAGTAACCTACACTTTCAACTTTGGCTTCAAAGATTTAATTAATTTCATTATTTGAATAAATTATGATTTTTTAAACAAAAACAGAAGGTCCTAGAATAACAAATCATTTAGAAGGTTGGCATAGTAATATGAAGAAGTTAGTCAATGCACCTCACCCAAACATCAAAAGCCTTCCATGCTCTAACACTTATCCAATACAGAGCCGGTGGAAAACGTGTTCCAAGAAAGAGCAAATACAGAGAAATAGATGACGTCTTTGCTCTAAATCCATTGGATGTTGGATGTGTACTGATTGATATTTTAGTCTTAGATGCATGATTTTTTTTTATTAGTTATTGGCTTTGAACTAGCTGTCAGTAACTGCGAGTACATTCAGATCTGAACTTAGCGTCATTTTGTTGTGGGGATGTATAAGTACCCGTCCACGTCCACTCTGTGTTTTTGTTAGATGTATTTCTATTTGTATCCCTCTGATGAAGCCTTTTTCCACTGATTTTTTATAGTTTGTACTGTTACTCCACTGTCCCAGGTTAGGGGAGGGTTGGCGCCTTCAAACGAGTTTAACCCCGCCGCATTCTGTATGTGCCTGTCCCAAGTCAGGAGACTGTAATTCAGTGGTTGTCGTTTGTTGCTGTGTAACATATTTATTTTTTGTTCGTTATTTTGTACATAAATTAGGCCGTTAGTTTTCTCGTTTGAATTGTTTTACATTTGTCATTTCGGGGCCTTTTATAGCTGACTATGCGGTGTTGGCTTTGCTCATTGTTAACGGCCGTACGTCGACCTATAGTTGTTAATTTCTGTGTCATTTGGTCTCTTGTGGAGAGCTGTCTCATTTGCAATCATATCCCATCTTCTTATTTTTATATTCAAATACTGAAAACAAGGTTACAGAATGATGAACTTACGCCAGTCCAGTATGGAGATGCTGCTTCTCATCTCCTGCACATTGATTAAGACTTTGTATTCTCTTGTGTGTTCAATTTAGTACAATGTATTACTGTGTTAGTGCTCTGTTTCAATGTCAATTTAGTATACTTTTCGGTGCTTTGTTTCAATGAATATATAGTGTAACTCAAAATTTGGTGCTTTTTTCAAATAATAATTACTACATTTTTAATATATTTATATTTCAATTGATATTATTTACTTGTATATATTAATATTTTCACCTAAATAATTTAAATTGCTTGTGAATAACCTGTGCCATTGTGCTTTTGAATATTATTTACACAAAATGTGCTATGAAATTATCAATAAAATATTGTAATAGAAACTATTCTTTGTCTTTATTTTCCACAAGATTTACCTGGATTTACCTTGGTTCATTAGTTTAGTGTTGTTACAACATGATCCTACATAATCCCATTGTTTACGTAAAAATTCTGGGATTTCCAACATAAAATTTTACTAAATGTAGGAATAGCCAGAATAAACCGCGATTTGTATATAAATATTTGACCTAAAACAGATAACTGTAATATTAACAAAATATACAATGAGTAGGTGGACGACATGAATTCACACCAGTACGTGCTGTGATCTTGCAAACAGTGACTGCAAGCATTTTTCATACGGTATAATGGTGTTTATTAATATTTCTAACTCATTTTTGTGCTATATATTATAACTTTCAACCACTCTCTTACTATTGCGTTCTATTAAATGTACCTTACTGTTTGAGCCATACATGTGCATGCATGTGATCAGCAGCTTCCATAGATTTGATTTCCAATTGTTAAAATATAATTTATTCATGATTTTTAGTGTAAGTTATTTCTTTTGTATACACAAGGAAGTTATGTGAGAAGGAGAGTGATTAAAAAAATAGCATCCCAGGATAGCAATCCGAACACAGTCCATGGTCCACTCCATGTGATCAGGAGAATTGCTAATGTCACGTGATTCTAATCGTTGACTGGGTCATTAAAATGCAGGTGTAATTACCGTCTCCTCGAACGATGCACAGTCTGCAGGATGAATGCTTCTTACTATCTGATTGTAAGATAATTACTGACTCTATAATAGTGAAGTTCGTTGATTGGTTGGGACAATGATAACCTAGTAAATGTCTGTTAATCCCGTAGACTGTCGGATTTGGACTCTTTATTTTAGCAATTAGATTTTGCCTGGTTACCAATCGGTACACAGGTAACACTTACCTATAAATAGCCGAAACTCCTAAAATTTTGTAAACACACGTGATTATTTCGCATTCAATCCAGTCGTGCGTAAATTTTATACATGAAAACATAGGAAAACACCGCGCATGCTTTTTTCTTAGATTATAGATATTAATTCTTAGTAAGATAATCAAAAGGCAGAAAAAACATTGAAAACGGATATATCCAAATCATTTATTTTCAATTAATATTAGTTTACAATGGAATCTTTATCTCATCTCAGGGGGCGGCGGCACTTCGACCTTTTTTTGGTAGGGGTGACTAGCTGAGACATCCAATACCCCACCCTTTTCATCATATCTTGAATAACAAAAGAACATACCCTAGCTATCATATTTTTTACAATAATTATACCTACAAAAAAAAATATAGCTATCATTGTTACGTTATTTCAACGGGAGATGAATAGTTTTTGCAAGTGTCTTAAGCATTTACGACAGTAATTTTAATTGCATCTGTAAAATAATATCGACATCTGATTAGTTTCAGATTGACAATCATCAACCTTGTTATATATTTCACCTAAATTTGTCGACCAGCGGCTCATGCCTTCCAATCATTATAATAAGTGCCGCCCCTTTTTTCCACATACCCCAAGATCTTTAGGGGATCCGGGTGTGGGTTGGGTTGGATGTTGTCTATCTCTCCCTAGCTCTTCCTATCAAGATATCAGACGTTTACTAAACAAAAATCCAAAGGGGAATATAAGAAGCATGGAATAAAACAAAACTACTCTTAGACGATAAAAGCAATTATACATGTATGCTAGCATATTACAAGCAATATTTGATATTTATGCATGATTTAAAGGGAGATTTGAAGTATACATAATGTATTTAGGAAGCAACCCAATTAAACAGCAAACAAAACAATTTACTTCTAAAGGTTTAACATACGGTCTTTTACAATGGACATGTCATTACAATATTTTAAGTTCTTTATCCTCCCAAGTCTAGCTATAATATATAGCAAAGTTACGAATACATGTACAAAAATATCTTATGATAGCAAAACATTCATAAGGGGTTCTGCGGAACCCTGTGTCTCGCCTGCGATTGCTGCTATCGGCGTAAAGGTGTAATGTTGAGTCTATTTATGAGTACAAAGAATTAAAAAAAAAAGACTTTTTCTTTAGATGCTATTTCCTGGTCTTGAAGATTAGCTTATGTCCAAATTTCATAACAATTCATGAAGGTTTAAAAATGTCAAAAAAGTTTAAAACCAGACTGTCTGTAAATGTTTAACTGTAAAAAACCCAAGTCCAGCTATCAGAAAAAACTGAAAATAAAAAATATTTTCAAAAGTTTGCTACAAACGCAGATGATTAACACATTACCCCTCCGTTTGAAGTATTATTACATTCCCCCAAAACAGATATTGGTAAATCTAAAAAATTGTATAAGCCATTCATAAGTTTTGTAATCCACTACAATTAATATACAAGGGCGTGAAGGCTATTCTGAATGAATTAACCTACAAAGCGAAAACATTTTCCACTTTCATCAGCTAAAGACGGCTAGCTTATTATAAAAGCTATTACTTGTTATCTATACTAATCAGTTTAAATGTGTTTTCATTGTGCAATATCATTTGACGCAAAATTCGAAAGTATATCGTATAACTACTGTGAAAATCGACTAACAAATGACAAAGTTATGAGGGTTTAAAGAAATTCAAAAATGCAATTTCTATTGAACCCCACCTTGCTTTAAACAAATATTTTCGCTTCACCTGTATGGCGCTGGCCTTGATAATTGGTAGGTAATATCATAGAAAATAGAGGAATATGTGAGGTACTTTCGTTACGGTGACCTGTTTCGACCGGAACGAGTATTTGTAATTGAAACGAAGAGAAATTTATCGAGAGTCAGCGAAAAGTTTGTTTCTCATTGCGTTAGGTTGTAGATATAGGCATAGGCGCTTAGATTTTCACTTCCCATGTTGGCTCCTGGACATGGGAAATGGTAGGTTATATCCTCAAAAGGAATATGTGAGGAACCTTTGTTAAAGTTACCGGTTGCGACCGGAGAGATTTAATCTTATTGAAACAGAGGAACTTATCCGAGAACCACTAAAAAGTTTCAGTAGGTATGCTGTAGACATCAGTACATGGCAGTGTATTTCTCTCATAAAATTGTTTCTGTGCAAAATTAAATGTTTTTGCATCCAATATTTTAACTTCGTTCCCTTTAAATTTACCGGGTCTCAGTGAAATCAAAGGAACAAAAAAATAAGAAAAATAAAGAAATAAGATAACAATTTTTATTTTTGAAAATTCTCACAATGTGACCAAGCCAAATCAATACCTTGTTATACACTGAGTTTATTAAATGAAGATTTTGTTAAAACCAGTACTTCATTGGCTTAATAAAACGGTAAAATGTCAGAAAATTAACACATGCTTTTTACAGAGGATGACCTTCAGGTCATTCCGATGTATTGCTATCGCCTAAATTTCCATTATGCAAATTACTTTTGGGATTTCAACCGATCTATAAAAATTATAGATCCGCGGTCATTACAAGGGAAAAAAGTGCATTTTTATACCTGCGATTCCGTTTTCCGTTCGTACGATGTTTCATCAAAAAATGGAATCATTTCAGTTGTTGATTTAGTACTGAAAATTTGACTGAATTATCTCCTTTTAAATACGGTTTTATATGTTTAATTGGTGTTTAAGAAAGAGGTCAGGTGCTCATGTTCATTCATAAAATTATCGTTCATTCATTCATGAATTTATCGTAAAATCAAAATCACTACACAGGTCACACAGGTTGTATACGTAATGTCCAATGATTACCTGTAATCTAAAAATAAACAAACTTAGCTGACTCCCCTTACTATAGTGTGTGATAACATTTTGTGAGGAAATTCGATGTTTGCTATACCACTGTTCATTTCAAAGCACTTTATGACGATACCACTTTATCAATATGAATGAAACTTTTTGCAGTGTTTTAAGAAATAATTTTACTTTAAAATCGCGTATCATTTGTGAACTATTAAATGTTTTACAAGGACGAATTTTCTGTATAAAGTCAATAATTGTGTGAACTTTTGAAGCCCAAACTTTATATAGCCTTAAATACGCTAATGAAAGATCCGAAAAATATACCCATACAGAACGACATGTTTTTGAAATTGTAGCAAAACTTTTGGTTGACAAATTTTAATTCGTTATTGCATAAATATTAACTTGAAATATCTGTCATTTTCTCCCTACCAAGTTTACCCCTATTACTCATTATGATGTGGATTGGACGTTGTTATTGAATCTTATGCAATTTGATTGGATTAAGTTATTATTAGATTACCTTCAAACTGTTCATGCTTTTTCGTACGAGTATATCGATTAAATCAGAGCGTGCATGAATGTGTACAGTAAATTAAATGACCTGCAAACTGGACACTGGACCAGTCCATATTACGTTTTATCAATGAATAGATTTTTTTTTTGTATTTTCCAAATTACAGGGCCCATAAAGGGCATAAAATCAGATACAATTGATTTACATAATTGGTAACAACAACAATAATAGCGGCATATGAATGAAACTTAAGGTATGAAAGGTAACAATTGCCACTTTTTATCTTTTCACATAATTTTCCACATACACATTAGATAAATTATTTTTGATAGCCTATTGCAGAGAAAAAAGAGAAAGTTTACTGTATTAACGTTCTATTCCATTAAATACGCCATTTTTCGCAGAAAAACATTTTATGCACGGCTACGCCAGGTAAAATTGTTGTTTATCCTAACAAAAAAATACAATTTTCAGTTTCATTGGAATATTATAATAATAATAAATCCCAAATTTATGTAGTCATTAGATAAAGTCCTTATATGTCCGATCTGCCTATTTTTGGACATCAAAAGACAATACGATCGTTTTAAGGTCAATTTCGTCTACCTCACACAATCTTGTTAGGCACTATAATGAAATGGACCTGAAATTTATTTCACATGTTTCCTGAAAATTGATAAATATCAAAGCAACATAGAGCTGTTTGTTCTAGTTCGTATAATGACAATTTAATGTCATGTTTGTTTGTGATGACCCCCCTTTTCGGGATTGCATCAGAATTATAGTTATCTCGTATCGCATGAGGATGACACATATCAACTGAGCAATTATGTTTGGGACTTAGTTTTAAGAAATGATGTCAAAGTAACATTATGAAAATATTTTTAGTAAGCTGAAATATATATTTATTTTTTACATGTTTATGTCTTGTAAGATATTTTATTTCTTGCCCGTTTTTCAACATTTGCGTCTGGAAAGTTGAAATGTTTTAACTGAATGGTTAATTTAAATTAATTATGAAAATTATTAAAATTAAATCAATAAAGGAAATTATTGCCCAGTTACAAACACTGCCAGGGGACAATCCATATCGATTTTTTTTTTAGTTATATGTTTCAGCACATGTATAATTAACCCCAACTTTAGCCTGGTAAACTTGTTGTCTCCTTGCGAAATATAAAACATATTTAAAATGATTTCCTGCTAAAGTCTTTTATTGATATAAAGTTAAAACCGTCTTGCTTCTCACTAGTCAACACTCCTGTCCTGTCAGGTTTAATTCTTATATATATGGATGAAAAATAAAAGTCCACAAAGCATTAACATGGCAGCAATTGCTTTTACAGCCTTTAAGGCTTTGATTTTTTTTACAGAAGAGTGTCCACCATGCACTTGCACTGCACTATAATAATAGTAGAATAGAATGATATACAAATAGATGAAAATTATATATACATGCAACCGTAATATTAATATAATATATAACAACAAACCAGTGTATTCTCTGGAACTATTATTATATTAGTATAATAGTCTAAGGTATACTGATTTGTATCACTACAATATAATAGTTATTACGGTGAGGTTGAATTTCCTGTCATTTATTCATCATCCAAGCAGGAACTTGTATCAGAAAAAAAAATCTCTGTAAATTAACCTCAGTTTCAGGTATAGAGATGTGATCTGTTTCTGTGACATGTGCTTTTGACCATACACAAGAACCTGCGGTCATCCGATGTTCAGTACTTCAGTACTTTGATTTTACATTAATAATAGGATTGCCAGGCATGTAGATTGGTACCTCTCTATATGTGATTTTTTACCGACAATACACATGGTATGTGTAGATTTCTTCTTAATCGATACTCTTTTAAGGCCATCATGCACGGTTGTAATATTTATATAAAAAAAAATTTAGAAAATACGTCAATTTGTTAATTAAGATACCACGACAGGAAAGCGTGCCTATTCAATCATTTACGGACATTTTTCCTGCACATTTTTATAAATATTTTATGTTTTAAATTTTAATTCCATATATATATATACATGTAATTAGGTTAAAGGCTCCCTCTGCGCCAGAATCGATCTCAACACCCACTTACAGAAAAGGCGGTAACATTTTATGTGTTATTAGCGTATTTCGTCCTCTCTCCTTCTCATATAACCTCCTTGGTGTACCTTTGCTTTGCTAGTCCACTAAGGGCATTTAAAGGGGAATTTTGAGGTCTAAAAACGTACACCGCCACATATTTGATAGCCTGTTCCAATTGAGGAACCTTGTCGTTTATAGCAAATAAATGCAGATTGTTGCCATGGATACACCAACAATAAAAATTATACATTTTAGCAGGCTTTGATGTTACATGCTTGCATAAATTAAATCTGAAAGCGTCGCCGCTGTTTGAAATTTATTCATTCATTCATTCAAGGCTTTGGTATACTACATGTATTCCCAACAAAACTGACATAAAATATCCACTAAAAAGGTTTTCTTATGTAGTATCATATGGATTAATTATCTTTTTTATTTTGATTTTAGTTGTTAAGAATTTGGAGTTTATGGCATATCTTTGATAGCTTTTGTTTAATTTATTCACAATTTTTTTAGACACAGAACGATTTAGAGCTAGACATATTGTATAGACACCTGTTTATTGTTTCAAAGAATGTGCGCAACATCTAGATGTCTTTTAATTGTTTGTGGCGTTGGGTAGCAGTCTCATAGACATATACTCACATATCTTTTATTCCTATGTAAGTAGAGTATATATAAAAAAGAAAAAAAAAGACATTTTTATAAATTAAAGAATTCCATTTCAGTAGTGTTAAACAAACTATAGAATGTCTTCTGCAGAAATATGAAAATGAGGAGATGTGGTGTGATTTCCAATGAAACAATTATCCACCTTAGACCAAATGAAGAGAACATAAACAACTACAGGCCTTCAACAGTTAGCAAAACTTATGGTAATCTACAAAAAGCCCCGTCTGACATGACTTAATTAGAGAAACCTACTACAGACAGCAACCAACCATAACTATTGGATCACAGGATTTAGACTTGGGACAGGCGCGTAATAAACTTTATTTATGTGGTATCAGCACTCGTGTTACCTTGAGGTAACAATTGACAATAAATAAATGTGTAAGTCTTTGCTAAATATCATTCACTTGGTAATAAATAAGGTCAAATACAGGTCACTTATAAAGATACAGAATTCTTTTGTGTTCCATATTTGTCACTTTATCAATTATAGAGATCTCAGCATGGTGACAACTAATCAACTTGTAAATGTGTATGTAGATATATTTTTTGACATTAATCATGCAATTACAATTTTACAAATCGCATTACGACTAAATATATCTAGGAAAAATGATCTAAGATATATATATAAAATACGGATGGGATGATAAGAACAATGAGAAAAGTATGTGCAATATTTTAAATGTTTTTGTAGTTTGTCTTGTTTAATGTCTCACGATAAAATGTACTAAGGACAGACAATACATTTATGTTTAGTATATCGTGTTCCAATCTGAGTATTGTAGATTTTTTTATTTTTGAATATTAAATTTGTCATTAGCCAACAATACAGCGTGATCGAAGAAAGATTTAATAACAAAAAATGAAAACAAAATAGGACATTATTGTAAGACTTCTTACTGATTTCAGAGCGTGATTCTACAATTGATATCGAAAACAAGTTGTCTCGAGGCAATACCAGTGCCCCCGCCCGCTGCCAATTCATATATGTTAAGCGCACTATATAAAAAAAGTCCGTACAAGTACAATTATTTGTATGAAACTGGATAGTTATTTCGGGTTTAATAGGCCATCTGAAACGAAACTCAAGCTCTGATAAGTTAAGATATAATATTTTATTAGTATAAAATCCAAACAATCGGATTGCTACTAAATACATGTACAAACACAAGCTCTGTGACCGTATTGTTGAATGCCTCACTGTGATTTTGAGATGAAGAACAGCAATAAAAGCGCTGTTCCTTTGTCTATTCTGTTTTGTTTTTTGCTGTGCATATACCGATTTTATGTTATTGATGGATTTGAAAATTAAGGACATAGGTAACATGATATGCCCTGTAAGTAACTTGCGGGGCATAACATTGTCCAATTATTAAACGAGATATTCATTTATAGATTATAGTATACTTTTGCAAGTAAATGATTTTGAAAAATGTAATTTTTTGGGTAGATTAAACTGTTCAAAAGTATGATATAAATGGAAAATCTTGGTTGTATATACAGGTATTACCAAGGAATTGTATATTTAAAAGGAATGGAAACGCGGTCGATTTCAAAGAAAATTATATTATGCATCTCTGTTGATGCGTTAATTACCCAGTTAACACATAAACATTTTGTTTATGTTTTAAAAACATTTTGAAAAATGTTGTAAAAATATCGTAGAAAAATATCAAAATCACATTAAAATGTATGGCGCTAAAAGTATTTTCCAAACATTTTCCATAACATGTCCAGGATATTTTTAAAACATCATTGAAACGTTACTGAATTTTGTCGACAATGTTTGTAAAATGTTTTATAAATGTTTTAAATATGTTTGTTTATAAAATATCCTTGAATCATTTTTAAAACATAAGAAAAATAAAAAAATTGCAGGATACAATGTTGTGAAAATGTTCAAAAAACATTTAACACAATGTTTTAATAATGTTCATATTCTCAAAACATCATTTAAATGTTATATGAATATCATTATAAAAATGTTTTCTAGCATCATTATTTTCAGATTTTAAAAATCTTTGTGCATTTTATTTGGTCTTCGCATTGAACAAAAAAATTTTGAGAAGTATTCATTGATCTCTTGTTTGATCGATGATGTGTAGCATCCGACTTTTTTTTCTGAACAGTTTTTTGACTATACAAGATAACTAGTGTCAAGATATCCAGCAATTCTCATCCTGCAATTCTCTTGCGATAAAGCTATCCTGCAATTCGTCATCCTGCAATTGCGTTAGAAAAACAACTTGAATGACAATTTTATTTTTTTCAAAATCATGGTTTTTGACTTGTTTTGTTTGAAAAAAAAGATAAATATAAAGTTTTTTTATATCCCATTCACAGATTTCTAACTTTAGTTTACAAATTTCAAACTCATCTTTACGGTCTATAACTAGAATTTACAATTAAAAAATCATGACGATTCACAAAGAGTTATATATCTATGAAGTCCCAGATATGGTTTCGTTTTTATGCATGTTTAAGAATTTCTTGGGTAAGCTTTCCTAAAGGCCCAAAATTTCGTTCGAAACACGGAAATAAAGCCAAATTCTAAAAAATACATATTGCACTGTAAAAATTGTGCTTAGAATTTAAACGTGTTGCAAGACTTATGTGCTTAGGAAAGTGTTTAATTTCTAAACATAAAAAAAATAAACATGTTTTGGCTCTCAGCACTTCGCAATAAACATGTTGCTGTGCTAAACATGTTTAGCTACTTTGTCAAGTATATAAAGCTAAACGTGTTTAAATTCTAAGCACTTTCAATATTTAGACACTTTCCTAAACACGTTTAGAATTACAACACATTTAGGCCGAATACGGCATTCATATCACGTGCTAATTTTTGAGCGGAAAGAAGAAACAAAGAATCCGAAGTCAAAGGCCACGCTGTTTACTTCTGACCATAACTGACAGTAACTTGACTGTTTCAGAAAGGTAAGGAGTTATGATTATACTGTCTTTTGGATAACCACTTTCCGACCCATTGTTTTGGTAGTTCTTAATGGCTAAGGATTATAAACTCTGCTCTAATGAATAGCTATTGGATTTTACTACAACGGGAGGATAAAGAATTTCTGGGGTTATCATTCTTAAAGGCCGAAAATGTCGTCCGAAACATGGAAATAATCCAAATTCGATAAAATACGCTCTAGGGTCACCGACTTTCAAACCAATTAGCTGGGTAGTTCTTAATGACTATGGATTATAGACTCTGCTTCAATGAATAGCTATTATATAGTTATACATTGGGATTGTAGAGAATTTCTGGGGTAAGCATTCTTAAAGGCCTAAAATTTCGTTCGAAACACGGAAAAAAGCCGAATTCTATAAAATAAGCTCTAGAGTCACCCACTTTCCAACCAATTGTCTGGTTAGTTCTTTATTGCAAGGGATTATAGACTCTGCTTCAATGAATAGCTATAATATAGTACTACATTGGGATAGTAGAGAATTTCTGGGGTAAGCATTCTTAAAGGCCCAAAATTTCGTTCGAAACACGGAAATAAAGCCAAATTCTAAAAAATACGTGTTGGGGTACCCACTTTCCGACCCATTAATTTGGTAGTTTTTCATGGCTAGGGATTATAGACTCTGCTTTAATAAATAGCTATTGGATAGTACTACAACGAGAGGGTAAAGAATTTCTGGGGTAAGCTTTCTTAAAGGCCCAAAATTTCGTTCGATACACGGAAATAAAGCCAAAGTAGATAAAATACGCTCAATGGTCACCCACTTTCCAACAAATTGTCTAGGTAGTTCTTTATGGCTAGGGATTAGACACTCTACTTCAATGAATAGCTATTTTATAGTACTACATCGGGAGGGTACAGAATTTCTGGGGTAAGCTATTTTAAAGGCCTAAAATTTCGTTCGAAACACGGAAAAAAGCAAAATGTTATAAAATTCGCATTTGGGTACCCACTTTCCGATCCACTGTTTTTGTAGATCTTTATGGCTAGGGATTATAAACTCTGCTTCAATGATTAGCTATTATATAGTACTACATCGGGAGGGAAAAGAATTTCTGGGGTAAGTATTCTTAAAGGCCGAAAATTTCGTCCAAAATATGGAAATAAAGCCAAATTCGATATAATACGCATTTGGATAACCACTTTCCGACCCATTGTTTTGGTAGTTCTTAATGGCTAAGGATTATAAACTCTGCTCTAATGAATAGCTATTGGATATTACTACAACGGGAGGATAAAGAATTTCTGGGGTTATCATTCTTAAAGGCCGAAAATGTCGTCCGAAACATGGAAATAATCCAAATTCGATAAAATACGCTCTAGGGTCACCGACTTTCAAACCAATTAGCTGGGTAGTTCTTAATGACTATGGATTATAGACTCTGCTTCAATGAATAGCTATTATATAGTTATACATTGGGATTGTAGAGAATTTCTGGGGTAAGCATTCTTAAAGGCCTAAAATTTCGTTCGAAACACGGGAAAAAGCCGAATTCTATAAAATAAGCTCTAGAGTCACCCACTTTCCAACCAATTGTCTGGGTAGTTCTTTATTGCAAGGGATTATAGACTCTGCTTCAATGAATAGCTATAATATAGTACTACATTGGGATAGTAGAGAATTTCTGGGGTAAGCATTCTTAAAGGCCCAAAATTTCGTTCGAAACACGGAAATAAAGCCAAATTCTATAAAATACGTGTTGGGGTACCCACTTTCCGACCCATTAATTTGGTAGTTTTTCATGGCTAGGGATTATAGACTCTGCTTTAATAAATAGCTATTGGATAGTACTACAACGAGAGGGTAAAGAATTTCTGGGGTAAGCTCTCTTAAAGGCCCAAAATTTCGTTCGATACACGGAAATAAAGCCAAAGTAGATAAAATACGCTCAATGGTCACCCACTTTCCAACAAATTGTCTAGGTAGTTCTTTATGGCTAGGGATTAGACACTCTACTTCAATGAATAGCTATTTTATAGTACTACATCGGGAGGGTACAGAATTTCTGGGGTAAGCTATTTTAAAGGCCTAAAATTTCGTTCGAAACACGGAAAAAAGCAAAATGTTATAAAATTCGCATTTGGGTACCCACTTTCCGATCCATTGTTTTTGTAGATCTTTATGGCTAGGTATTATAAACTCTGCTTCAATGATTAGCTATTATATAGTACTACATCGGGAGGGAAAAGAATTTCTGGGGTAAGCATTCTTAAAGGCCGAAAATTTCGTCCAAAATATGGAAATAAAGCCAAATTCGATATAATACGCATTTGGATAACCACTTTCCGACCCATTGTTTTGGTAGTTCTTAATGGCTAAGGATTATAAACTCTGCTCTAATGAATAGCTATTGGATATTACTACAACGGGAGGATAAAGAATTTCTGGGGTTATCATTCTTAAAGGCCGAAAATGTCGTCCGAAACATGGAAATAATCCAAATTCGATAAAATACGCTCTAGGGTCACCGACTTTCAAACCAATTAGCTGGGTAGTTCTTAATGACTATGGATTATAGACTCTGCTTCAATGAATAGCTATTATATAGTTATACATTGGGATTGTAGAGAATTTCTGGGGTAAGCATTCTTAAAGGCCTAAAATTTCGTTCGAAACACGGAAAAAAGCCGAATTCTATAAAATAAGCTCTAGAGTCACCCACTTTCCAACCAATTGTCTGGTTAGTTCTTTATTGCAAGGGATTATAGACTCTGCTTCAATGAATAGCTATAATATAGTACTACATTGGGATAGTAGAGAATTTCTGGGGTAAGCATTCTTAAAGGCCCAAAATTTCGTTCGAAACACGGAAATAAAGCCAAATTCTATAAAATACGTGTTGGGGTACCCACTTTCCGACCCATTAATTTGGTAGTTTTTCATGGCTAGGGATTATAGACTCTGCTTTAATAAATAGCTATTGGATAGTACTACAACGAGAGGGTAAAGAATTTCTGGGGTAAGCTTTCTTAAAGGCCCAAAATTTCGTTCGATACACGGAAATAAAGCCAAAGTAGATAAAATACGCTCAATGGTCACCCACTTTCCAACAAATTGTCTAGGTAGTTCTTTATGGCTAGGGATTAGACACTCTACTTCAATGAATAGCTATTTTATAGTACTACATCGGGAGGGTACAGAATTTCTGGGGTAAGCTATTTTAAAGGCCTAAAATTTCGTTCGAAACACGGAAAAAAGCAAAATGTTATAAAATTCGCATTTGGGTACCCACTTTCCGATCCATTGTTTTTGTAGATCTTTATGGCTAGGGATTATAAACTCTGCTTCAATGATTAGCTATTATATAGTACTACATCGGGAGGGAAAAGAATTTCTGGGGTAAGCATTCTTAAAGGCCGAAAATTTCGTCCAAAATATGGAAATAAAGCCAAATTCGATATAATACGCATTTGGATAACCACTTTCCGACCCATTGTTTTAGTAGTTCTTAATGGCTAAGGATTATAAACTCTGCTCTAATGAATAGCTATTGGATATTACTACAACGGGAGGATAAAGAATTTCTGGGGTTATCATTCTTAAAGGCCGAAAATGTCGTCCGAAACATGGAAATAATCCAAATTCGATAAAATACGCTCTAGGGTCACCGACTTTCAAACCAATTAGCTGGGTAGTTCTTAATGACTATGGATTATAGACTCTGCTTCAATGAATAGCTATTATATA
The DNA here is from genome assembly GCF_021869535.1 of Mytilus californianus. Taxonomy (NCBI): domain Eukaryota; kingdom Metazoa; phylum Mollusca; class Bivalvia; order Mytilida; family Mytilidae; genus Mytilus; species Mytilus californianus. The sequence continues at coordinate 47,088,752 of NW_026262723.1, read as the reverse complement.
GTTATACATTGGGATTGTAGAGAATTTCTGGGGTAAGCATTCTTAAAGGCCTAAAATTTCGTTCGAAACACGGAAAAAAGCCGAATTCTATAAAATAAGCTCTAGAGTCACCCATTTCCAACCAATTGTCTGGGTAGTTCTTTATTGCAAGGGATTATAGACTCTGCTTCAATGAATAGCTATAATATAGTACTACATTGGGATAGTAGAGAATTTCTGGGGTAAGCATTCTTAAAGGCCCAAAATTTCGTTCGAAACACGGAAATAAAGCCAAATTCTATAAAATACGTGTTGGGGTACCCACTTTCCGACCCATTAATTTGGTAGTTTTTCATGGCTAGGGATTATAGACTCTGCTTTAATAAATAGCTATTGGATAGTACTACAACGAGAGGGTAAAGAATTTCTGGGGTAAGCTTTCTTAAAGGCCCAAAATTTCGTTCGATACACGGAAATAAAGCCAAAGTAGATAAAATACGCTCAATGGTCACCCACTTTCCAACAAATTGTCTAGGTAGTTCTTTATGGCTAGGGATTAGACACTCTACTTCAATGAATAGCTATTTTATAGTACTACATCGGGAGGGTACAGAATTTCTGGGGTAAGCTATTTTAAAGGCCTAAAATTTCGTTCGAAACACGGAAAAAAGCAAAATGTTATAAAATTCGCATTTGGGTACCCACTTTCCGATCCATTGTTTTTGTAGATCTTTATGGCTAGGGATTATAAACTCTGCTTCAATGATTAGCTATTATATAGTACTACATCGGGAGGGAAAAGAATTTCTGGGGTAAGCATTCTTTAAGGCCGAAAATTTCGTCCAAAATATGGAAATAAAGCCAAATTCGATATAATACGCATTTGGATAACCACTTTCCGACCCATTGTTTTGGTAGTTCTTAATGGCAAAGGATTATAAACTCTGCTCTAATGAATAGCTATTGGATATTACTACAACGGGAGGATAAAGAATTTCTGGGGTTATCATTCTTAAAGGCCGAAAATGTCGTCCGAAACATGGAAATAATCCAAATTCGATAAAATACGCTCTAGGGTCACCGACTTTCAAACCAATTAGCTGGGTAGTTCTTAATGACTATGGATTATAGACTCTGCTTCAATGAATAGCTATTATATAGTTATACATTGGGATTGTAGAGAATTTCTGGGGTAAGCATTCTTAAAGGCCTAAAATTTCGTTCGAAACACGGAAAAAAGCCGAATTCTATAAAATAAGCTCTAGAGTCACCCACTTTCCAACCAATTGTCTGGGTAGTTCTTTATTGCAAGGGATTATAGACTCTGCTTCAATGAATAGCTATAATATAGTACTACATTGGGATAGTAGAGAATTTCTGGGGTAAGCATTCTTAAAGGCCCAAAATTTCGTTCGAAACACGGAAATAAAGCCAAATTCTATAAAATACGTGTTGGGGTACCCACTTTCCGACCCATTAATTTGGCAGTTTTTCATGGCTAGGGATTATAGACTCTGCTTTAATAAATAGCTATTGGATAGTACTACAACGAGAGGGTAAAGAATTTCTGGGGTAAGCTTTCTTAAAGGCCCAAAATTTCGTTCGATACACGGAAATAAAGCCAAAGTAGATAAAATACGCTCAATGGTCACCCACTTTCCAACAAATTGTCTAGGTAGTTCTTTATGGCTAGGGATTAGACACTCTACTTCAATGAATAGCTATGTTATAGTACTACATCGGGAGGGTACAGAATTTCTGGGGTAAGCTATTTTAAAGGCCTAAAATTTCGTTCGAAGCACAGAAAAAAGCAAAATGTTATAAAATTCGCATTTGGGTACCCACTTTCCGATCCATTGTTTTTGTAGATCTTTATGGCTAGGGATTATAAACTCTGCTTCAATGATTAGCTATTACATAGTACTACATCGGGAGGGAAAAGAATTTCTGGGGTAAGCATTCTTAAAGGCCGAAAATTTCGTCCAAAATATGGAAATAAAGCCAAATTCGATATAATACGCATTTGGATAACCACTTTCCGACCCATTGTTTTGGTAGTTCTTAATGGCTAAGGATTATAAACTCTGCTCTAATGAATAGCTATTGGATATAACTACAACGGGAGGATAAAGAATTTCTGGGGTTATCATTCTTAAAGGCCGAAAATGTCGTCCGAAACATGGAAATAATCCAAATTCGATAAAATACGCTCTAGGGTCACCGACTTTCAAACCAATTAGCTGGGTAGTTCTTAATGACTATGGATTATAGACTCTGCTTCAATGAATAGCTATTATATAGTTATACATTGGGATTGTAGAGAATTTCTGGGGTAAGCATTCTTAAAGGCCTAAAATTTCGTTCGAAACACGGAAAAAAGCCGAATTCTATAAAATAAGCTCTAGAGTCACCCACTTTCCAACCAATTGTCTGGGTAGTTCTTTATTGCAAGGGATTATAGACTCTGCTTCAATGAATAGCTATAATATAGTACTACATTGGGATAGTAGAGAATTTCTGGGGTAAGCATTCTTAAAGGCCCAAAATTTCGTTCGAAACACGGAAATAAAGCCAAATTCTATAAAATACGTGTTGGGGTACCCACTTTCCGACCCATTAATTTGGTAGTTTTTCATGGCTAGGGATTATAGACTCTGCTTTAATAAATAGCTATTGGATAGTACTACAACGAGAGGGTAAAGAATTTCTGGGGTAAGCTTTCTTAAAGGCCCAAAATTTCGTTCGATACACGGAAATAAAGCCAAAGTAGATAAAATACGCTCAATGGTCACCCACTTTCCAACAAATTGTCTAGGTAGTTCTTTATGGCTAGGGATTAGACACTCTACTTCAATGAATAGCTATTTTATAGTACTACTTCGGGAGGGTACAGAATTTCTGGGGTAAGCTATTTTAAAGGCCTAAAATTTCGTTCGAAACACGGAAAAAAGCAAAATGTTATAAAATTCGCATTTGGGTACCCACTTTCCGATCCATTGTTTTTGTAGATCTTTATGGCTAGGGATTATAAACTATGCTTCAATGATTAGCTATTATATAGTACTACATCGGGAGGGAAAAGAATTTCTGGGGTAAGCATTCTTAAAGGCCGAAAATTTCGTCCAAAATATGGAAATAAAGCCAAATTCGATATAATACGCATTTGGATAACCACTTTCCGACCCATTGTTTTGGTAGTTCTTAATGGCTAAGGATTATAAACTCTGCTCTAATGAATAGCTATTGGATATTACTACAACGGGAGGATAAAGAATTTCTGGGGTTATCATTCTTAAAGGCCGAAAATGTCGTCCGAAACATGGAAATAATCCAAATTCGATAAAATACGCTCTAGGGTCACCGACTTTCAAACCAATTAGCTGGGTAGTTCTTAATGACTATGGATTATAGACTCTGCTTCAATGAATAGCTATTATATAGTTATACATTGGGATTGTAGAGAATTTCTGGGGTAAGCATTCTTAAAGGCCCAAAATTTCGTTCGAAACACGGAAAAAAGCCGAATTCTATAAAATAAGCTCTAGGGTCACCCACTTTCCAACCAATTGTCTGGGTAGTTCTTTATTGCAAGGGATTAGAGATTCTGCTTCAATGAATAGCTATTATATAGTGTTACATTTGGATAGTTGAGAATTTCTGGGTAAGCATTCTTAAAGGCCCAAAATTTCGTCCGAAACATGGAAATAAAGCCAAATTCGAGTAAATAAGCTCTAGGGTCACCCACTTTCCAACCAATTGTCTGGGTAGTTCTTTATGGCTAGGGATTATAGACTCTGCTTCAATGAATAGCTATTATATTGTACTACATCGGGATAGTAGAGAATTTTTTGGGTTAGCTATTTTAAAGGCCAAAAATTTCGTTCGAAACACGAAAAAAAGCCAAATTTTATAAAATACGAATTGGGGTACCCACTTTCCGACCCATTGTTTCTGTAGTTCTAAATGGCTAGGGACTAGAGACTCTGCTTCGATGAATAGCTGGCATATAGTACTACATCGGTACAGTAAAGAATTTCTTGGGTAAGCATTCCTAAAGGCCGAAAATTTCGTCCGAAATATGGAAATAAAGCCGAATTCGATAAAATACGCTCTATGGACACCCACTTCCCAACCAATTGTCTGGGTAGTTCTTTATGGCTAGGGATTATAGACTCTGCTTCAATCTTAAAGACCAAAAAATCCGATTATATCTTAATGAAGTGTTATCTAATAACTTTTTCACTATATTCATTTTGTCAGTCATAGTGTGAAATGGCCCTCCATACTCTCGGCATCCTGTAAAGTAGTTCCTAAAAAATAACAATATGTCTATGTTGAATGAGTAACTGATATTATCTGTATTATAGCAAATGTCTTGTAAAACAAAGCAGAAAAAGTGTATTACGCTTTTTTGGAATTTTTGGTCCTCGGTGCTCTTTAGCTTTGTACTTGTTTTGGCTTTCAAACTTTTTTCATCTGAGCGTCACTGGTTGGTCTTGTGTGGACGAGACGCACGTCTGGCGTATTGAATTTTAAGCCTAGTACCTTCTGCTAGCTATTATTCGTGTGTTTCTTTGTCCTATATGTTCTCCAATTTATTTCTATTGTGGTCCTGTCATGTGATGTTGTCGTTTTGGTGTTGTGTTTGACGTTGCCATAAAAGCGGGAGGTTTGGCATGCCACAAAACCAGGTTCAACTCACCATTTTTTTCTTAAAATGTCCTGTACCAAGTCAGGAAAATGGCCATTGTTATATTATAGTTCGTTTCTGTGTGTGTTACATTTTAATGTTGTGTTTTTGTTGTGTCGTTGTTCTCCTCTTATATTTGATGCGTTTCCCTCAGTTTTAGTTTGTAACCCGGATTTGTTGTTTTTTTTTATCTCTATCGATTTATGAGTTTCGAACAGCGGTATACTACTGTTGCCTTTTTTATCGCAAGTGGCTTGCGCTTGAATCTAATAAGATTATGGGTTTATTTTTTGTAATCAATGTATGGCAAGCAGAGAAAAAATAAAATTGATTTAACTTATGGCGCACTATCCCGTTCTAGTTGAATCTAGTGCATGTTTTATCAAATATGACTTTTTTCCCCGAGTTACGGACGAAATTTTCGGCATTTAAGAATGCTTACCCCAAAAATTCTTTACCCTCACGTTGAAGTACTATCCAATAGCTATTCCTAAGGGCAGCGTCTATAATGCCTAGCCATAAAAAACTACTGAGACAATGGGTCGGAAAGTGGGTGCCCCCAATGCGTATTTTATCGAATTGGGCTTTATTTCCATGTTTCGGACGCAATTTTCGTCCTCTAGGAATGCTTACCCCAGAAATTCTTTGGCCCCTCGTTGTAGTACTACCCAAAAGCTATTTATTAGAGAAGAATCTATAATCCCTAGCCATACAGAACTGCCGGGCAATGGTTTTGAACAAGTGGGTGACCCCAGTGCATATTTTATCAAATATGACTCTTTTTGCCGTGTTACGGACGAAATTTTCGGCCTTTAAGAATGCTTACCCCAGAAATTCTTTACCCTCACGTTGAAGTACTATCCAATAGCTATTCCTAAGGGCAGCGTCTATAATGCCTAGCCATAAAGAACTACCGAGACAATGGGTCGGAAAGTGGGTGCCCCCAATGCGTATTTTATCGAATTGGGCTTTATTTCCATGTTTCGGACGCAATTTTCGTCCTCTAGGAATGCTTACCCCAGAAATTCTTTGGCCCCTCGTTGTAGTACTACCCAAAAGCTATTTATTAGAGAAGAATCTATAATCCCTAGCCATACAGAACTGCCGGGCAATGGTTTTGAACAAGTGGGTAACCCCAGTGCATATTTTATCAAATATGACTCTTTTTGCCGTGTTACGGACGAAATTTTCGGCCTTTAAGAATGCTTACCCCAGAAATCCTTTACCCTCACGTTGAAGTACTATCCAATAGCTATTCCTAAGGGCAGCGTCTATAATGCCTAGCCATAAAGAACTACCGAGACAATGGGTCGGAAAGTGGGTGCCCCCAATGCGTATTTTATCGAATTGGGCTTTATTTCCATGTTTCGGACGCAATTTTCGTCCTCTAGGAATGCTTACCCCAGAAATTCTTTGGCCCCTCGTTGTAGTACTACCCAAAAGCTATTTATTAGAGAAGAATCTATAATCCGTAGCCATACAGAACTGCCAGGGCAATGGTTTTGAACAAGTGGGTGACCCCAGTGCATATTTTATCAAATATGACTCTTTTTTCCCGTGTTACGGACGAAATTTTCGGCCTTTAAGAACGCTTACCCCAGAAATTCTTTACCCTGACGTTGAAGTACTATCCAATAGCTATTCCTTAGGACAGCGTCTATAACGCCTAGTCATAAAGAACTACCTAGACAATGGGTCGGAAAGTGAGTGCCCCCAATGCGTATTTTATCGAATTGGGCTTTATTTCCATGTTTCGGACGCAATTTTCGTCCTCTAGGAATGCTTACCCCAGAAATTCTTTGGCCCCTCGTTGTAGTACTACCCAAAAGCTATTTATTAGAGAAGAATCTATAATCCGTAGCCATACAGAACTGCCAGGGCAATGGTTTTGAACAAGTGGGTGACCCCAGTGCATATTTTATCAAATATGACTCTTTTTTCCCGTGTTACGGACGAAATTTTCGGCCTTTAAGAACGCTTACCCCAGAAATTCTTTACCCTGACGTTGAAGTACTATCCAATAGCTATTCCTTAGGACAGCGTCTATAACGCCTAGTCATAAAGAACTACCTAGACAATGGGTCGGAAAGTGAGTGCCCCCAATGCGTATTTTATCGAATTGGGCTTTATTTCCATGTTTCGGACGCAATTTTCGTCCTCTAGGAATGCTTACCCCAGAAATTCTTTGGCCCTCGTTGTAGTACTACCCAAAAGCTATTTATTTGAGCAGAATCTATAATCCCTAGCCATACAGAACTGCCGGGGCAAAGGTTTTGAACAAGTGGGTGACCCCAGTGCATATTTTATCAAATATGACTTTTTCTCCGTGTTACGGACGAAATTTTCGGCCTTTAAGAATGCTTACCCCAGAAATTCTTTACCCTCACTTTGAAGTACTATCCAATAGCTATTCCTTAGGACAGCGTCTATAACGCCTAGTCATAAAGAACTACCTAGACAATGGGTCGGAAAGTGAGTGCCCCCAATGCGTATTTTATCGAATTGGGCTTTATTTCCATGTTTCGGACGTAATTTTCGTCCTCTAGGAATGCTTACACCAGAAATTCTTTGGCCCCTCGGTGTAGTACTACCCAAAAGCTATTTATTAGAGCAGAATCTATAATCCCTAGGCATACAGAACTGCCGGGGCAATGGTTTTGAACAAGTGGGTGACCCAGTTTCAAATAGAAGTTGTGTTGTAGGTATACCATGAAAAAATTTATTTTACATCAAAATTCTATATTTTTAGTCGTTAATATGAGTTTCGAAAATCGCAAATGTGGGTTAAACATGGGTTTATACGAATCACATCCTGGACTTATTAACAGATAATACTTTGTTTGAATCGTCATGATGATATTATTGTAAATGCTAATTACAAAATCGTAAATATGAGTTAGAAATTTGCAAACTAAATTTAGAATTTTGTTAATGGGATATAAAAATCTTTGATTTTCTATATAAATCTTGTTTTCGAACAAAAAAGTCAAAAACTATGATTTTAAAGAAAAATAAAATTGTCGCTCAAGTAGTTTTCCAAACGCAATTGCAGGATAGATTTTTATAAAGAGAATTGCAGGATGAGAATTGCTGGATAGCTTGACACTAGTTACAAGATAGCAACAATTAGAAATAGAAATGCAAAACATTTATTCAATATTGTCATATCACTGTTCTTTTTCAAAGCTTCATTTGTTCCAATCTTTTTATTTCTTTTGACATCTGCTGGCTTCTTTACAAAAAATGTAAACTGTTTAGTGATTAAACGAGTGGAGATTCAGCTAATTTCATCGAATAACATAAGAAACTTTTTTTCTTCAATTTAATCCAGTGGTTTCACAAAAATATATCGAAAAGTGTCATCTAATCAGTGTTACTGGATTCAGGAGCAACAATTGTAGCTATTTTATACATCTGTAGAGTTTGGGGTGTATTATTATTACACGAGTCTAACGGTAGAGTTCACTAGACTACATGTATACAGGACAATTTTCCCAACTGAGAGTAGCCGTGTAGGGCCTGTAACCTTTTCTTGGTCTTACAAAAAAAAAAGCAAGTCCCTTTATGGTTATTTTATATTTTAGCGCAAATACATGTAATATAGATTGAGGATTTTAAAGAATAAATACCTTCATAAAAATTTGCTCCTCCAGGATGGTTTGAATAATTTCTAAGCTTATATACTTCTGCATATCTTGAATCTATCCTTAAATTTGGTACTTCTAATTGATCCTACAAAAGTTAAACTAAACATAATAAATACAGGTAAGAAAAACTCACATTGTATTAGTCAGCTACAAAGGCCACAACATTCCAACATGAAAGACAATTCAAACAAGGAAACTAAAGGCATAAATTATAACATTTGACGAAAACAAATGTGTCAGAAATGAACCGACGACAACTACTGAATCAAAGGCTCCTGAATTGGGACCGGCACATAAATGATTATCTGGCCTAGGCTGTAAGGCTAAATACAAATGTACAAGTAACATAAACAACATATTATAGAGGCAACAACACTCAAGTTATTGCATAGCAAAAGCTTTGATAACCAGATACGTAGCCAGCAGTTGAGCTAAGGAACTACTGCTCAGTCTGTTAAAGCCAATAAAGGGCTGACTTGTAACACAGAAGTCCTGGAAGAGACATGCTCACCGGTTAAAAGTGATTTCATTTATGAAGTTTAAAATCATATAAATAACCCTTAAGTTTAACCCCTTTTGTATAAATCGTAATGTTCATTGGACATGAACATCGAGTGGCGGATCTACAAATTTTCATAAGAGGGGGCCCACTGACTGCCTAAGAGGGGCCCGCTCTAGTCATGCTTCAGTGATTCCCTATATAATCAACCAAATTTTTTCCACAAAAGGGGGGCCCGGCCCCCCCCCCCCCCCCCTAAATCCGCCACTGGCATCATAACATCTAGGTACTGACTAAATCATCACCCCCCCCCTTTTTTTGCATTGTGTTTACTTATATTAATTCTTGGAATATATTATTCAAATTAACTAAGATATTTCCAGTAGCATAACAATGTTTTAAAAATGTGAACTAGTGTCATATCTTACCAGTTTTAACGCATGATAAGTCTACGTGGCGGTACATAAAACTTCCGGTTACTGGTTCCAAAATTGCTTCGGATCATGTTCGTTGGTCATCGGGAACAGTTAAATTTTAAATTTGTAAACGTTTGTTGTCGGCACTGGAACAGAAAATCCGGAAAATAGCAATACGTGCACTACATAAAGCTATTTATGGGAAGTACCGCTTTAATCACCTTTAAGTTTCTGTCATTTGATTAAATAATTTTTTTATTCCATAACCTAAATGAATGTTTGCAAAATATTGTTTAAACATTTTCTATTAAATGTTTTTGGGTAATTGTTTTCATAATATTATTTTAAAATGTTGTTGAAATATTAGCAACAAAATGATTTGTAAATACATTTTCTCAATATAAAATCCGTAACGTTTTTAAAATGTTTTCATCAAATATTATAAAGAAATGTTGTTAAAAATATCAAAAAGGCATGTTATTAAAACATTTCATGAAACGTTTTTAGAAAATGTTTAAAAAACATCGGAACAACATTGTTTAAGAATGTTTTACTCGTATGCTTTTAAAATGTTTTTCAGAGGTAGGACCTACATATCTTCTGAACATTTATAAAACATTCAAACTAAATATCTTAAAAAAAGTTATTGAAAACATTTCATGAATTATATTCTTACTTCATTGTGAAAACATTTTCAATTTTCTTTTAATTAAATGTTTTTAAAATACCGGAAAAAATATCTACATAACATCACAAAAATATTTTTCGACAACGTTTTGAGAAGACGTTTATACAACCTTATAGAAATGTTTTGAAAATGTTTTGTGCTACCTGGGTACAACCCATAGCCCTAACTGGATAATTGCTTGACTTGCATTAGTTATCGAACTTGGACATTTAATCTTACACCAGTTGTCGGACTATGTTGTAAATTATTGGTACTTATATATATATAAACTGTGCAGTCCGAAGGGAGTATATTGGGTGATATATTAATCATGTATAAATATAAAAATAAATGAAATGCAATAAAAAAATAAACAATGCAACCACACGTAAAGTCACTGATAAAAAACGCTCTTTCAAAATTTGGTTTAATCTGGCATATGACTCGTGTAAAAATGTAGTTTATCAGTTGAAAGAAAGATGATCGTAAATTTATGTAGTACTCTATATAAAAGAACTTAAGAGTACAGAGGTGTTATAATAAACACCGGTATATATAGGTTATTCCAATTTGCAGGTATAGTCTAACATTTATACGAAAAACTTAACGGGAAAAAAGTATCAATGATAATTTATGCTAATTCGTGTGGTATATTCAAGATTTGAAAAACGAATTGCGACGAGCACACCGGTTAATTAATGCCTTGGTGCAAAAACATTTTTTTATCAGAAACAGTTTAAAATATCCCACATTCACACATTCGACATTTCTTTAACACTTAGGAATTAATTTGCTGTCTTGTTGTAATTTTACAGCAACGCTTAACTGTGACATAACCTGCAATATCAAATAATGATTAAGTTAAAAAAAAATATTAAAAAAATGAATTAAATCGTGTATTAAATAAAACCATGAATTCCAAAAGGAAAATCTGTTATATTTATATATTTTGTCGGTACTTTCAGACTTCGTCGGTATGGAACTTGACTGAACAAAATGGCGTCAATGTTACTGACTATAAACATGTTTGTTTCTTTTTAAATCATAGAAAATTCATTGTTATTACCATTTTCATAAAACCAAGACGATGTTATAGAACAAAGGTTAAGCTTTTGAATAGTTATTTCATTTACATGTCTAGTTCAAAATGCTTTTTAACCTTTACCAGAATATAGCGTGTGGGTGTATTTTTTTTACGCACTACTTAAAATTTTCAGCATGTTTCGAAAGAAAATCTTTACAATATATCAATACAATTTAACATTCGTAATTTACACCAAAGTGTAGCAAAATATTCCCTCTTTAAATGGTATCTCATTTTGACACTTTGTTCTTTTCTAATTTTCAACATTTTGAAAATTCGTACTTAACTTCCAGATTTCATGGTTTTCGAGCCTTTAGAAAAAAATCATTACACTGTATTTTTTTGGCTTATAATCCGGATAAAAATAATAGGAAATGGACCTCCGTTATGATTCTTTGAATTATTTATCATACTTCCGACCGAAACAGACATGCATTATCGCTCGGCGGGAGTCCCGATTGATCTCGAGCCGCATTTCCATTCCTTTTAAATATACAATTCCTTGGTATTCAATATTACTTCCATGGTATTACTAAGATGTCGGGAAACTAACATTTTACCCGTATTTGCAGTTTATTTTCTGGTGCCTTATGCGTTTTAGTACATATCCTTTTTTACAATTCCAATCAGGGGAAAACTAACATTCAATAATACAAGTACCATTATGACACAGAGGGAAACTAACATTCATTAATACAAGTACCATTACGACACAGAGGGAAACTACTTTTGCTCGTATTTGCAGTTTATTTTCGGGTGCCTTATGCGTTTTAGTATATATCCTTTTTTACAATTCCGATGACTTCTTATGATTAATCTGTGGACGACTTCCTTGAATGCATACACATATAAAAGAAGAAGAACCATTTATTAATGATATCAAATGATGGATAATTTCCAAGATAAGAGGAAGTCGCATTGTTTACGATGCGTGGTATATGGCTAGTTTCCTTAGAATGAATGCTTTGTTTATAAGATTAATGTGCAGGAAACTTTCTTAAATGGAAACTATAAATAATGACCTATCAAATAACATTTTGTTTCCGATCTTGAATTCGGCGAGGTTACACGAATAACTTATCAATCTATAAAGCACAAGTTTAACCTTTCTAAAAAGGTATGGAGTGCTTCTTCGCACTATCATGAATTACGTCAACATGTACAGCAATAATTGTTGACAGGGGCTTGAATAAACATACTGTAATTATATTCCTTATCTGCCGTATTTGATATTTCCTGCTGTCTGGTACATATGTCTATATTTCAATGTAGCCAATAGAACGATAGCCACCAGTGGCGGATCCAGGGGGGGGGGGGGTTCCAGGGGTTGGAACCCCCCTTATTTGACGATCAATGCTTTTGAATGGGGACATATGGTTGGAACCCCCTTTTAATAATGGCAGGATCCGCCACCTAATCAAAACTGAAAGGAGAAGGTCCGGTTAGAGTTTATTTTGGCCTAAAATTTGAAGTACATCTGATGTAACATTTTTGACATTTTTTAAACACTTAAGTGTCTTCTTCAGTCGATTCAATTAGATTATGCAAAAGATTTGAACTGATTTGGTCATTAAAGACTCCTAAATTCAAGCTTAAATAATAATTGCTTGACTTGCATTAGTTATCGAACTTGGACATTTAATCTTACACCAGTTGTCGGACTATGTTGTAAATTATTGGTACTTATATATATATAAACTGTGCAGTCCGAAGGGAGTATATTGGGTGATATATTAATCATGTATAAATATAAAAATAAATGAAATGCAATAAAAAAATAAACAATGCAACCACACGTAAAGTCACTGATAAAAAACGCTCTTTCAAAATTTGGTTTAATCTGGCATATGACTCGTGTAAAAATGTAGTTTATCAGTTGAAAGAAAGATGATCGTAAATTTATGTAGTACTCTATATAAAAGAACTTAAGAGTACAGAGGTGTTATAATAAACACCGGTATATATAGGTTATTCCAATTTGCAGGTATAGTCTAACATTTATACGAAAAACTTAACGGGAAAAAAGTATCAATGATAATTTATGCTAATTCGTGTGGTATATTCAAGATTTGAAAAACGAATTGCGACGAGCACACCGGTTAAATAATGCCTTGGTGCAAAAACATTTTTATCAGAAACAGTTTAAAATATCCCACATTCACACATTCGACATTTTTTTAACACTTAGGAATTAATTTGCTGTCTTGTTGTAATTTTACAGCAACGCTTAACTGTGACATAACCTGCAATATCAAATAACGATTAAGTTAAAAAAAAAATATTAAAAAAAATGAATTAAATCGTGTATTAAATAAAACCATGAATTCCAAAAGGAAAATCTGTTATATTTATATATTTTGTCGGTACTTTCAGACTTCGTCGGTATGGAACTTGACTGAACAAAATGGCGTCAATGTTACTGACTATAAACATGTTTGTTTCTTTTTAAATCATAGAAAATTCATTGTTATTACCATTTTCATAAAACCAAGACGATGTTATAGAACAAAGGTTAAGCTTTTGAATAGTTATTTCATTTACATGTCTAGTTCAAAATGCTTTTTAACCTTTACCAGAATATAGCGTGTGGGTGTATTTTTTTTACGCACTACTTAAAATTTTCAGCATATTTCGAAAGAAAATCTTTACAATATATCAATACAATTTAACATTCGTAATTTACACCAAAGTGTAGCAAAATATTCCCTCTTTAAATGGTATCTCATTTTGACACTTTGTTCTTTTCTAATTTTCAACATTTTGAAAATTCGTACTTAACTTCCAGATTTCATGGTTTTCGAGCCTTTAGAAAAAAATCATTACACTGTATTTTTTTGGCTTGTAATCCGGATAAAAATAATAGGAAATGGACCTCCGTTATGATTCTTTGAATTATTTATCATACTTCCGACCGAAACAGACATGCATTATCGCTCGGCGGGAGTCCCGATTGATCTCGAGCCGCGTTTCCATTCCTTTTAAATATACAATTCCTTGGTATTCAATATTACTTCCATGGTATTACTAAGATGTCGGGAAACTAACATTTTACTCGTATTTGCAGTTTATTTTCTGGTGCCTTATGCGTTTTAGTACATATCCTTTTTTACAATTCCAATCAGGGGAAAACTAACATTCAATAATACAAGTACCATTATGACACAGAGGGAAACTAACACTCAATAATACAAGTACCATTACGACACAGAGGGAAACTACTTTTGCTCGTATTTGCAGTTTATTTTCGGGTGCCTTATGCGTTTTAGTATATATCCTTTTTTACAATTCCGATGACTTCTTATGATTAATCTGTGGACGACTTCCTTGAATGCATACACATATAAAAGAAGAAGAACCATTTATTAATGATATCAAATGATGGATAATTTCCAAGATAAGAGGAAGTCGCATTGTTTACGATGCGTGGTCTATGGCTAGTTTCCTTAGAATGAATGCTTTGTTTATAAGATTAATGTGCAGGAAACTTTCTTAAATGGAAACTATAAATAATGACCTATCAAATAACATTTTGTTTCCGATCTTGAATTCGGCGAGGTTACACGAATAACTTATCAATCTATAAAGCACAAGTTTAACCTTTCTAAAAAGGTATGGAGTGCTTCTTCGCACTATCATGAATTACGTTAACATGTACAGCAATAATTGTTGACAGGGGCTTGAATAAACATACTGTAATTATATTCCTTATCTGCCGTATTTGATATTTCCTGCTGTCTGGTACATATGTCTATATTTCAATGTAGCCAATAGAACGATAGCCACCAGTGGCGGATCCAGGGGGGGGGGGTTCCAGGGGTTGGAAACCCCCTTATTTGACGATCAATGCTTTTGAATGGGGACATATGGTTGGAACCCCCTTTTAATAATGGCAGGATCCGCCACCTAATCAAAACTGAAAGGAGAAGGTCCGGTTAGAGTTTATTTTTGCCTAAAATTTGAAGTACATCTGATGTAACATTTTTGACATTTTTTAAACACTTAAGTGTCTTCTTCAGTCGATTCAATTAGATTATGCAAAAGATTTGAACTGATTTGGTCATTAAAGACTCCTAAATTCAAGCTTAAATAATAATTGCTTGACTTGCATTAGTTATCGAACTTGGACATTTAATCTTACACCAGTTGTCGGACTATGTTGTAAATTATTGGTACTTATATATATATAAACTGTGCAGTCCGAAGGGAGTATATTGGGTGATATATTAATCATGTATAAATATAAAAATAAATGAAATGCAATAAAAAAATAAACAATGCAACCACACGTAAAGTCACTGATAAAAAACGCTCTTTCAAAATTTGGTTTAATCTGGCATATGACTCGTGTAAAAATGTAGTTTATTAGTTGAAAGAAAGATGATCGTAAATTTATGTAGTACTCTATATAAAAGAACTTAAGAGTACAGAGGTGTTATAATAAACACCGGTATATATAGGTTATTCCAATTTGCAGGTATAGTCTAACATTTATACGAAAAACTTAACGGGAAAAAAGTATCAATGATAATTTATGCTAATTCGTGTGGTATATTCAAGATTTGAAAAACGAATTGCGACGAGCACACCGGTTAAATAATGCCTTGGTGCAAAAACATTTTTATCAGAAACAGTTTAAAATATCCCACATTCACACATTCGACATTTTTTTAACACTTAGGAATTAATTTGCTGTCTTGTTGTAATTTTACAGCAACGCTTAACTGTGACATAACCTGCAATATCAAATAATGATTAAGTTAAAAAAAAAAATATTAAAAAAAATGAATTAAATCGTGTATTAAATAAAACCATGAATTACAAAAGGAAAATCTGTTATATTTATATATTTTGTCGGTACTTTCAGACTTCGTCGGTATGGAACTTGACTGAACAAAATGGCGTCAATGTTACTGACTATAAACATGTTTGTTTCTTTTTAAATCATAGAAAATTCATTGTTATTACCATTTTCATAAAACCAAGACGATGTTATAGAACAAAGGTTAAGCTTTTGAATAGTTATTTCATTTACATGTCTAGTTCAAAATGCTTTTTAACCTTTATCAGAATATAGCGTGTGGGTGTATTTTTTTTACGCACTACTTAAAACTTTCAGCATGTTTCGAAAGAAAATCTTTACAATATATCAATACAATTTAACATTCGTAATTTACACCAAAGTGTAGCAAAATATTCCCTCTTTAAATGGTATCTCATTTTGACACTTTGTTCTTTTCTAATTTTCAACATTTTGAAAATTCGTACTAAACTTCCAGATTTCATGGTTTTCGAGCCTTTAGAAAAAAATCATTACACTGTATTTTTTTGGCTTGTAATCCGGATAAAAATAATAGGAAATGGACCTCCGTTATGATTCTTTGAATTATTTATCATACTTCCGACCGAAACAGACATGCATTATCGCTCGGCGGGAGTCCCGATTGATCTCGAGCCGCGTTTCCATTCCTTTTAAATATACAATTCCTTGGTATTCAATATTACTTCCATGGTATTACTAAGATGTCGGGAAACTAACATGCATTTTACTCGTATTTGCAGTTTATTTTCTGGTGCCTTATGCGTTTTAGTACATATCCTTTTTTACAATTCCAATCAGGGGAAAACTAACATTCAATAATACAAGTACCATTATGACACAGAGGGAAACTAACATTCAATAATACAAGTACCATTACGACACAGAGGGAAACTACTTTTGCTCGTATTTGCAGTTTATTTTCGGGTGCCTTATGCGTTTTAGTATATATATATCCTTTTTTACAATTCCGATGACTTCTTATGATTAATCTGTGGACGACTTCCTTGAATGCATACACATATAAAAGAAGAAGAACCATTTATTAATGATATCAAATGATGGATAATTTCCAAGATAAGAGGAAGTCGCATTGTTTACGATGCGT
The DNA here is from genome assembly GCF_021869535.1 of Mytilus californianus. Classification (NCBI taxonomy): domain Eukaryota; kingdom Metazoa; phylum Mollusca; class Bivalvia; order Mytilida; family Mytilidae; genus Mytilus; species Mytilus californianus. The sequence goes on along the minus strand of NW_026262723.1, from coordinate 47,071,846 downwards.
GGTATATGGCTAGCTCCTTAGAATGAATGCTTTGTTTATAAGATTAATGTGCAGGAAACTTTCTTAAATGGAAACTATAAATAATGACCTATCAAATAACATTTTGTTTCCGATCTTGAATTCGGCGAGGTTACACGAATAACTTATCAATCTATAAAGCACAAGTTTAACCTTTCTAAAAAGGTATGGAGTGCTTCTTCGCACTATCATGAATTACGTCAACATGTACAGCAATAATTGTTGACAGGGGCTTGAATAAACATACTGTAATTATATTACTTATCTGCCGTATTTGATATTTCCTGCTGTCTGGTACATATGTCTATATTTCAATGAAGCCAATAGAACGATAGCCACCAGTGGCGGATCCAGGGGGGGGGGAGTTCCAGGGGTTGGAACCCCCCTTATTTGACGATCAATGCTTTTGAATGGGGACATATGGTTGGAACCCCCTTTTAATAATGGCAGGATCCGCCACCTAATCAAAACTGAAAGGAGAAGGTCCGGTTAGAGTTTATTTTTGCCTAAAATTTGAAGCACATCTGATGTAACATTTTTGACATTTTGTAAATACTTAAGTGTCTTCTTCAGTCGATTCAATTAGATTATGCAAAAGATTTGAACTGATTTGGTCATTAAAGACTCCTAAATTCAAGCTTAAATATGAAAAATCTGTCAAATATGCCACAAAACGTCACTTTTCAGATGGTTTTTGTCTAAAATGGATGTGGCCGCATTCGTGTTCATCTCAACCTTTATATATGTTATGTATCATCATCAAATACAACATTTATTTAAATATTAAGACTGAACACAAGTGCGGCCACTTCCATTTTAGACAAAAACCGTCTAAAAATTAGCACAAATGCTGAAATTGTGAAGATTTCAGTAATTTGGCATGAATTAATTATGCTAGTACCTGATAAATGTGCAGTGTAAAAACAGTCCATATGTATGTAATAAAAGTATTCTATTTTCCAATAAATAGCTAAAAGTTTACATTTTTAACAAAATTTTGATATGCTATATTTTGGGGCCAAAAAGGGGTCTTACCGGTCCTATTCCTTTGTTAAGTAATAATTTCAAGATGGCGTGAACATCGAATGAAATTTATAGCTTTACACAGTGGTTCGAAGCAAATACAAATTGAGCATTCATTTACTTCAACATTACCAATTAATCAAAATTAACTGCCTAGGCTTATTTATTAATATGAATTTGACGCAACATTATAAAGCAAGTTAAAACCAGTAAAGATGGCGTGAATATCGTATGAAACTAATATAGCTTCGCACCGTGGAGGGGGTTATGGTTTTTTACTAAAAAAAAATATTCTGGTCCCCAATTTGATGAAAAAAAATATTCTGGTCAAGGATGACAAAAAAAAAAATTCTGAATCCAAATTTTCGCCATACCTTATAGTGTTAAATATTGAAAAAAAATATGTGATTAATAGCGTTGAAAAACTAAATAAAATTGATCGCGCTTTGCGCGAAAAAATTTTCTGACTCAGACAAACAAGAGTGCACACGCTGAAATGTCTCGCCTTCTTTACTAATCATTGATATTATGTTGATAGTCCTAAATATAAAGCTTTCTTACAACTGTCACATAGACTTAACATTAACCAAGAAAACTAAACATTGACCAATGAACCATGAAAATGAGGTCAAGGTCAGATGAACCATGCCAGGCAGTCATGTACAGCTAACAATTCTTCCATACAACAAATATAGTTGACCTATTGCTTATAGTTTAAGAAAAACAGACCAAAACACAAAAACTTAACACTGAGCAATGAACTGTGAACATGAGGTCAAGGTCAAATAAAAACTGCGCGACTGACATAAAGATCATAAAATATTTCCATACACCAAATATAGTTGACCTATTGCATATAGTATTAGAAAAAAAGACCAAAACTCAAAATCTTAACTTTGACCACTGAACCATGAAAATGAGGTCAAGGTCAAATGACACCTGCCAGCTAGACATGTACACCTTACAATCATTCCATACACCAAATATAGTTGACCTGTTGCTTAAAGTGCAAGAAAAACAGACCAAAACACAAAAACTTAACATAAGCAATGAACCATGAAAATGAGGTCAAGGTCAAATAAAACCTGCCAGACTGACATGTACATCATTAAATATTTCCATACACCAAATATAGTTGACCTACTGCATACAGTATTAGATAAAACAGACCAAAACACAAAAACTTAACATTTAGCAATGAACCTTGAAAATGAGGTCAAGGTCAAATAAAACATGCCAGACTGACATGTACATCGTAAAATATTTCCATACACCAAATATAGTTGACCTACTGCATACAGTATTAGAAAAACAAACCAAAACACAAAAACTTGACATTGAGCAATGAACCGTAAAAATGAGGTCAAGGTCAAATAAAACTTGCCAGACAGACATGAACATCGTACAATATTTCCATACACCAAATACAGTTGACCTATTGCAAACAGTATTAGAAAAACAGACCAAAACACAAAAACTAAACTATGACCACTGAACCATGACAATGAGGTCAAGGTCAGATGACACCTGCCAGTTTGACATGTACCCCTTACTATCATTACATACACCAAATATAGTAGACCTATTGCTTATAGTATCTCAGATATGGACTTGACCACGAAAACTTAACCTTGTTCACTGATCCATGAAATGAGGTCAAGGTCAAGTAAAAACTATCTGACGGGCATGAGGACCTTGCAAGGTACGCACATACCAAATATAGTTATCCTGTTACTTATAATAAGAGAGAATTTAACATTCCAAAAAATCTGAACTTTTTTTTCAAGTAGTCACTGAACCATGAAAATGAGGTCAAGGACATTGGACATGTGACTGACAGAAACTTCGTAACATGAGGCATCTATATACAAAGTATCCATAGAATTTTTTAATAATTTGCCAAAATGTAGTTTTTATCATGCTTTTTTCCAAAATATAACAAAAAGAATACTAGGTCACCGGACTTTTTTTCACGCTACAGGTTGTGCAAAATTGTCAGATTTTGTATAGATTATGCATGGAAAATCCAATTTTGTGTGATAAAAAGAAAACTACACCATAGAATTTAAAGATAAAATGTGAGAAGATAGCTCTTATAACATGCTTTCAGATAAGAAAAAAAGACAAAATGGGGTCACCGGACTTGTTTTCTTGCTACATATTAAAATAGGTAAATTCATAACGCTTTCTATTATAAACATTTACTTTATCTGAGTTATCTCCCCTACTATCTGAGTTATTTCCCTTTTTGTGGCAAAGTTGAAAAAAAATTAATCAAACAAAAATAATGTGTTTTTTTAGAAAAACAGCCGTAAATATGATAAAACACATAATTTTCTATATTAACATGAAAGTCTTACACATGAATTACATACTACTATCAAAATTTGCATATGTCATTAAAGATCTAGACCAATTGTTATCTGCTACTTCAAAATCCAAGATGGAGGAAGACACCCCAGCCACCTTAAAAGAAATGTAAAGACTTCATTTAAAAAAAAACACGTGCACTTAGAACATCAAATTTGAACCCCTACAATTCCCAGAAGGTTCTAACCCCCCAAAAAAATATTTCAGTGGGCTCTGCTCTGATTTATTTTCATTTGAGCTATGTCCGGTCCAGAACTTTGCCGTACAGAGTTGGTGAGGCTTGCCGAAAGAATGTACGGTGGACGCGTAAAAAATAAAAAAAAACTCTGTAGGCAAGGTTCTTCACAGGACAAGGTAATAAATCAAAGCAGAGCCCACTGAAATATTTTTTTTGGGGTTAGAACCTTCTGGGAATTGTAAGGGTTCAAAGTTGATTTTAATTAATTTTTTATTTGTCCACCATTCATTCTTTCGGCAAGCCTCACCAACTCTGTACGGCAGAGTTCGCCACTGGACATAGCTCAAATGAAAGGTAATAAATCAGAGCAGAGCCCACTGCAATATTTTTTTGGGGGTTAGAAACTTCTGGGAATTGTAGGGGTTCAAAGTTGATGTTCTAAGTGTACGTGTTTTTTTTAATCAAAAGTCTTCACATTTCTTTTAAGTAAGGATGCATGCCGTACAAAATAGTGCATGTATAATTTCAATTGAAATACTTTTTGTCGGCATGAAATGCACTCCTTTGTATGTTTTCATTTTTAGTATAAGAAATAGACATTAAAAGTTCTTTTTTCTAGAAAATAATGTATATATGTATATTTGGGTCATATTTGAGGATGCCGAGTGTATGGAAAGCCAGTATATAGTAATTCTTTCGCACATATTTTTCTTATTTCGATTATTTGAAAAATTATACATTGTACAAAGGATTAAGTTTAATTATTTATTCTATGCTCCGCCTATGACAGTAAAGCCCACAATATGATCTGGTCTGTGTGTTCGTTCGTTCGTTCGTTTTTTTCGTTCATCCGTTCCTTTGTCCGTCCGTCCGTCCATTCATAATGCATTAGATTGACGTTATTGGTGAACTTGTCTAACATGAAGTTGTAGTCAGATCAACTTGAAACTAAGTACACATGTTCATTAAAATATGTTCTTTCTAAATTGAATGCCAAAAGCATTTTGACACAAATTTGACGGTTTACTGAATATGGAAAACGAAGTGCGACCAAATAATCATAGACAAATATTCTTGTTTTTTTTTATATTCAATTCGTTAACTTTTTATTCTAATTTCTGATCCGCAATGTAGTATTTTATAACCATAATGTGCTTGGGGGATAGGCACTCCGTTTGTAATATTTTGTTTGCAATAATTGATATCTGTTTACAATCTCGGTTTAGAGTTTGGAAAACACAGAAAACGTAAAGAAGACGTCAAAATATGGTTATTTTCCCAACTAGTCCCTTTCCCGATGGTGTAAAGTCTGGGCACTTTCATTTATATAAATACATGTATGATAATATGTAGTATGTGTTTGAATGTAGGGGAATAAAAATTGTTCGTTAACAAAGACTGTCCTGATAATAGACACATACAGAATTTCATCAAACATCATACATCTGACACAGGCTTGTGACTTTGAGATGAAGAACAGCAATAAAAGCGCTGTTCAAATGCTTTTTGTGTGTTTTTCGCTGTGCATGTACTGATTGTGTGTCATGGATGGATACCCCATATCCTCTGTTTTTCTATTTTATTAAGATGTTTTTTACTCTTTTCGAATTGCTAGCACGTTATTTTTTTTTTATAGAAACTACATTTCTTTATACTGACTGATATTGATGCGGACATTTAGCAGTGCATTCAGCTATAGACGTCATTGGTGTTGTAGTATCCCCCTTTCATTTCAAATGCTGGACATCTCTGGTCATTTAAACGTTTTAAAAAACAATATATACCGTACTGGTGGCTAGATTTTCTTTTTAATAGAACGTTGTTTCATAATGTGGTTTTGTGGTTTTCCCATATATTACATTTTGATTCTTTGACAAGTTGATTCTCATTGTGTTCTTTAGTGGTCGCTAGAATTGGTTGCTAGTTTGATTGGTCGCTAGAATTGGTCACTAGCTTGAGTCTGGTTGCTAGGATCATTTGTTTACAAGACTAATGCGCTGGAAGCCCCTTCTAAATAGAAACTGAGGATATTATTTATAATTAATTAACATGTCAAGTTGTATATGTAGACTGATTGTTTCTCATGATCTTCGGCGAGATTACACAAACACGTTTTACACTCATCTAAACAGTGCCTATTTTACATAGTTCTAGTGTTAATTATGATTTCATCAATACAAAAACAGAATGCAATCGTGAACCTAAATGCCTGTTTGGAATGAAAGATCAGATATTTGTTTAAGATACATGATTTTACCTCATAGATGTAGATAAACTGACATGGATTCTTAATGAAACTGATGTTCTATGTTAGGTATTATTTTCTTGTTAAAGAAATAATTTCTCTATCTCCCATCCCTCAGGTGCTTAGGATAGGTAACATTACAACATGATAAATAAGAAGCAACCACTGTATGTTAATTCCTTTCAGAGGTGCTATTTTGGGAATTAGAGGTAGCTTCCTGGCTGAGGTCGAAATGTAACTGTGAAAACAGAATTTGTTGTAAAAAAGTTTAATGAAATGAATCATGATTATTAGTTTTTGTAGCCAGTTTGAAAATAGTTCAAAACCCTAAGCTATATTCTTTTTTTAAAATTTTTTATTGATCTTTTTGGTGTTCAAACTACAGTGCATACATACATTTTTACAAGACATAAGTGAATGACATGACATTTATGGCATTGTTATACTATTGATATTATGCGAATAAGACATAGTAAAAAATTTACAAGTTGATGATGTGAATACTCAGTATATGATACATCTTAAAAATACTCTGGAATACATTAAATATAATCATATTAAAAATAAATTTAATTAAATGACTTCCATAAATCCCCCCATATGTCGACAAATGACTCGTGTTTGTCTTTAGAAAGATATAAATATTCTAATATCTCCAGACGTCTTTTCAAAAATTTAAGAAAAACTTGCACAGATATTAACAGTCTGTCTAATTGTGTGTTCTTTACATAATTAATGTAATACTTTGCCTGTAGAATACAATAATTTAAAACTAAGTTATCAGAAGTCAATACACCAAAAATGACACTATCTTTATTCAAAAATTTTTTTACTCCAAAAACTAAATACCACCAATTAGAAAATTCTCTCCAAAATTGTTTTATTTCTATACATTCAAAAAAATTATGCTCTATAGTTTCTATTTCTTTACAACTGGCACATTCATTAGTTAAGGAAAGTTTATATTTTTCAAGAAGATAATTATGTGAGACTATTCTGTGTAAAATTTTATATTGGAAAGCTTGTAGTTTGCTTTCTATAGTACATTTAAAAGCTAGTGAATAAATATTTTTCCATTTTTCGTCACTAATTTCTATATTAAAACTTTCTTCCCACCTTTGTTGTGAAATAGGAGAAATACTTTCCTGATCGATAAAAAGTTAATATACATCTTTAGAAAATAATTTACTGATAGGCTTTTTTTTATTCTCATGCTCAAAAACAAATCCAAATGAGTTGCTGTTAGGTGACATATGTTGTTGTAATAACAAATTTTTCCAGTCACGTGGTATAGCAAGTTTAATAGATAGAATGTCTACAAAAGTAACATTCAGGTTATATTTTTGGTTAATTGCGTCTTGAGACAAAAATTCGCCTTTATCATCCACAATATCGTTGATGAACCTTATGCCTTTCATGTACCAAAGATCTGTAAAATATACTCGTTCTGTCAATTTTGATAAACGGATTGAACCAAATAAATTCTTTTCTAACATGAAATGCATTTAACGGGATGAAAATATCCTTGAAACGTTTCCAAGCAGATGTGGCGGATATGCCACAGTGGTTATTGCACACATTTTGATTTTTAATTTCATACATTTTGGTGCTTAATTTTACCTGTTTTCGCTCGTTATTCTTTAGATCTTTTTGATATAAAATTCCCATGCTTCTTTGTTGACCTTTTCCTTTCACTATAGCAGTTAAATATACGAAGTTTTTCATTGGTTATTTGTTAGGGGTAGATTTTCAATTATTATGACTTACACCAAGTATTACTTCCCTTTATTATGCCGGATTTACAAGGTGATTAATAATTTTGTGTGTTGTGTAGAAATTTCTAAATAAAGCATGTCATTTAGTTAAATAAGTTGTTTATGTAAGAAATTTAAGTAGTATTTATATCTTTATAATAGATTTTGATGATATTTTGTAGATTGAAATACGGTTTTATACCGCATATGGAAAATATTATGTTTTCCTTCTTATAGTAAATGTGTCTCTTAGATAATTTGTCGAATACTTTACTGTCTAAAGGTAAAATAACCACCTAGATTTATCATTAATCCGCTTATCGTTTATTACTACTTGGTTTTATCAATAATCCGACCATTAAATGAAGTCTCTATTTAAATAAGTCTCTAAAATGTAGACTTTTCACTCTATTGAACAAGTTTCAAGCAAATTTAGGTTTATTAATTTCACTTTAAAACTTTAGGAAACCGTTTAAAATGTAGCTTAATATTTAACTTTCGCTAACTACCACAGTGTGTTCTCGCGGTTGATTATCCGATAGGGTCGTGAATGCTGTAGTCCTTGCCAGTACTACCTATGTTTACTACTAAACATACATTTTGAGATTACTGTTGAATATTTATTCAGATATTTTTATACTGTAAACTGTTACACTTGTTTTTACACTTGTTATATTTCACATTGTGATAATAAAATATGTAAAACTGATTGAAATGATGGTCTCATTGCCAATATCATACGTCTCAGTATAACAAGGAAGAACCAGTCTGATTGCAACATAACACAAAAGTACATCACTTGTCGCATCCGTCGTTCGTCTGTCAGTCTGTCAGTCTGCCGCTGAGTTTGTAGCAATATCAGACATTTTAGTAGTCGGCAGGGTTTGGTGACGTAAAGCCGCCCGACCCTCCTGTTACACAGATAACACTTCTATATAAAAAAGAGGTGCTTTTAAATTCAAAAACTCAAATTCACATCTGCTCATAAATAAATCCTCTAAATCAAAAAGGGAGAAAAATGCTTTGGAAACATGTTTCCATTTGGAGTCATGTTCTGACAGAAATCTTTTTACCCACATAATACGAAAGGATAACAGCTGTACTTCAAAATTTGGGGCTCTCAGTCCCCCCTCGCTAGGAGACTTTTGAATAACTTTCGGAGTACTACCATTCCATAAAAAACTATTAATGTCACGTTGTATTTTAATTACATAAGATTTTGGTACATGTGTAGATGAAATGACATAAATAAGCTTCGATATTGCAAGTGATTTAAGAATTACAATTTTACCGATCAAGGAAAGGTTTCTGATCCTCCACAGTTTAATTATTGATTCCATTTTTTCTATGCATGTATCTAAATTAGAACAAACAATTTCTTCAAAAGCATTACATTTTAAACCTAAGGTTTTAAAACCATCTGTCCATTTAATAGGAAGGGAACCTTCTTTGTTAAATTTATTTCTTCCAATCCATGTTGCTTCGGTTTTAGAAAAATTGACTTTTAACCCTGAACACTTCTCAAAATCATTAAAAGAATATAATAAAATTTGCGCGGAAAATACATCTTTCAAAAAACAAGTGGTATCATCAGCCAACTGTGAAATTTTTATTTCAGTATCCCCAATTTTTATACCAGATATCTGATTGTTCTTACGAATACTTATTGCCAGCAGTTCAACGGCCAAAATAAATAAAAAAGGAGACAAAGGATACACCCCTGTCGAACACCTCTCTCAATTTTGAATGGACTAGAACTAAATCCATTATTAACGACAAGACTAGATATATTTGAATATAAAGTTAAGACCCATTTCCGGAACTTGCTACCATAATTAAAACAAACCAATGCTTTTTGAATGAATTTCCATTCTAGCGTATCAAACGCCTTTTCGAAATCGACTAGTAGGATAAGCCCTGGATAATTCTTTAAAGTAGTAAACAATATAATATCAGCAATGAGTCGTACATTTTCACCAATGTATCTACTAGCCACATATCCCGTCTGGTCCGGATCTATAAGATTTGGAAGAAATAATTTCATTCTTTTCGCAATAACTTTGGCTAATAATTTGTAATCAAAATTTAAGAGAGAAAGAGGACGCCAGTTCGACAAGAGTGTTCTATCTTTATCTTTCTTTGGAATAAGAGTCAGAATACCCGCCTTTGGTCTATTGAGATAAGCTATATTCTTATTTGTTAATCCCGAACTAAAACCATTTTTGTAAACCAATTACACTGGTTTGTATGGTTTGGTCATTGCATGGCTATCATATTCAAGATATGCTTGATCTCAATTTATTTATACCCCAGGCAACAAACTCAAATCTGGTATTTAGAGTAGAAACTGTTGGAAACCTCAACTTTGTACTTAAATCAGTTTGTTTAAAGAAATCTCACTTTTTCATTTAATAACTTGTCCTTTTGTAAATTAGCCAACATATAACGAAGTTGTTGATTTGTTGTTTTTATACGAGTGTGTGACAAACAGAGAGAAGCAGGAATAACAGTGCCAATTCAGTATAGCTCATGTCCCGTGAGTACGTAATTCAAAAGTCATGTTTTTTGCAATCGCATGTCCGTTGAATACGGATATAAATTTTCAGAAAAACAATTTGTTACTTAGTTGTGCTAGTTTTTTCTTATGAATACAAACGTTTTTGTATCGTCTAATGTGTTTTGATATCGTCCTATTTTGTCGCCAAAAACGCTTTAAGCCTTTGTCAACTAGACCCTCTAAATTCGCTTATGAATACAGATTTCCTCGACGCCTGGATAACAAATTGACGGAATTCCAAGAAACTTGCACTGATTCTTCTTTAGGGTGGACATGAAGTGGTGCACCAGCTACTTCAACTTTAAATCTGATTTTTTTTAGGGGGGGGGGGAGTGGTCACATACCAAAAACACAAGAACTGACTATGCCATTTATAACAATATTTTTTGGAGAGAGTAGTCGACACACGTGCTTTGGAAAACTCACACATTTTCCAATAAAAAATTAACATACGCATCTCTATAATTTTATAAAATAATCTGGGATAGATAATATTCAGCTTCCTGTTACTATAATTTTTTGACAATTAATAATATATTATCGCAATCACATACCGTTAGTAACTTAATAATAATAGTTTTCAATCCAAACATCGCATCGAGGAATAGATCAGAGCTCTTTTTGGTTTTTTTTTTACTTCACAGACCATAAGTTTCAAATAAATAGAGAGCCATCACGTCAACTCCAAAGAATATCACTCAGTGTCTGTAAATCGTTTCATATCTATAGAATTATTTTAAGGACTCAAACGCATATTCATTGATGAACTGTTTCGATATGACATATAATTTCTGCATTTAAAACACCTAAAAGGTGCCTTTAAATTTCGTCATAATTTCCAGGGTTAACTAATATTTTAAAATAAGATTAAGTACGGTTTCTTTATACAAAAAAAGGAAGATGTTGTATGATTGCCAATGAGAAAAATCTCCACCAGAGACTAAGTGACGTAGAAGTTAACAACTATTGTCACCGTACGGCCTTCAACAATGAGCAAAACCCATACCGCATAATAAGCTATTAAAAGCACTTAAATAACTAATGTAAAACAATTCATACGAGAAAACTAACTGCCTGATTTCATTGCGTCTATTAATCTTTATTGCTTTTTTGCGTGAACCCCCTGAGGGGTTCACGCTTATATATTGGCGAGTTTTGGAAGTGTCTATGGGCCACTCGATATCCTCGGAATCACGATTCTCGGAACGTCTCGAAAATTTTCCATCATTTATATAGGTAGTTATTTATGTCTTTGATACGGTCCCTCTATGGATAGGGTACAACGTGACATTGTATATTTCAACAATCCGACAAACGGTTCATTTGTGTATTGAAAGTAAAACTATAAAGACTAGGTTGCATTCTAAAAATCATTTAAATGTTAGAACCTATTTGTCTTTTGACAAAACATATATGCTTTGAGTAATGTGAATGTTTATTAAATATCAAGTGTAATGATACCGCAATTATATAATGTATGCTTTGAGACGGTCCCTCTACGCGTTGTGTGTGTTGTATTTAATAAACCTGGAAACAATTTATTGATATACAAGGTGTCAGACCACCAATTTAAAATCCCTATCTGTTAAACCAAATTTTGCAATTTTCACAGCTTTCTTAATATTTTACCTTAAGTTTAACTTCATAGAAACCAGGTATATCCTGAATTGTACATGTATCTACTTTCTACATGCCAATTTTCAACCCATGTTTAAAATCTTATATAAAAAATCTGATCAATGAGCAGGGATGCGTACCCTAAGTTAGCTAAATATCTAAATTTTAAACGGTCGTGAATGAAAAAATACTTGCGTGGTTTCAATTCACAAGGATTTTAAATCCTTGCATCTCACGAAAAACGTAATTAATTTTTTACAATAATCATTACAAAATTTAATTACTATCATAATGTTAATTTTTTTTTTTAATTTTTTTTCTTTTATTAGTTCAACCTTACAGCATCTAAATATTTGTACTATGGTACGGTTTTGAAAATTGTATTCATTGTGTTGGTCAGCTATCCTACACGTCTTGATTCATTCACATTATACATCACCCTGTTCACACGCATACTATAGGTTTGCGTTCACAAAAAATCCGGATAAAATGTCAATGAATCCGGAGTCAAAACACTTGAGGTAGGTAGTTTGACATCCGAATTCAACTATAAGATTAATATATGTGATGACGCGAATGCGTATTCTTATCCAGAGTAAGTATCAGTGCGTATGCTTTCAATTTACTAAGTCTTGTGCAAAAATACCACGTTCATACATAAATATTAATTTCACTCGCGAATGCGAATTTTCGCTTTTCTTCTCTAAATGCAGGACACAGCAATGAGAGCTTGCCATGTGACTTTCAAGCACGGTCATCATTGCTTACGGTATTCTGACCTCTAGCTGTTTCTCTTTTGTTTTTCTTTTTTGAGTCACTGTCCTTTTATAAACTTTGACATTTTCAAAATGCCAAGGATTTTCTACCCAAGGAATAGATTACTTAACTTCGTACTTTATTTGGCCTTAATGCCAAGGATTTTCTACCCAAGGAATAGATTACTTAACTTCGTACTTTATTTGGCCTTTTTAACTATTTTTATTCGAGCGTCACTGATGAGTCTTTGTAGACTTAACTCGCGTCTGGCGTACAACATGTTAATCCTGGTATTTTTTTTATATCTACATGTCTTTTTATATAAATTGGTTCTTTTGAGAGTATGTTCAGGTATTCATAAAACTTCTGAAAATAAGATATTCTTCAAAACCAAGTTTCCCTGTAAAATATTTGGATTGATTTAAGTAAAATCAGGAAATCCTTGAAATTTGAGATGTTTTATGAGACCAAAATAAGTCTCTATATAAGAGGTCTAAATGAAGCTGGTGTGTTACTCTCAAGAAAAATATACGAAACCTTCTTATAAGTTGCATGCCATAGAGTTTCACTTCACATGGCAAATGGACTTTAAATTTATCTGTACAACATCTACCATGAGTACAGACAACTTCAATAACGAGTTGAGAATATGAAGGCATCCATGCAGGAAACAAAATATAAAGATGTGATAGATAAAATAAATGCATCCAGATTATAAAGCAAACTGAGTGCTTAAATTTATATTGCGATTGGTTTGTGCAATTTGAATTATACATCCGGATTGTAGAAACTGGGATTTGCAATAAGATTTTAAAAAAATGATGTACAATCCCAAGTAATAAATGAAATAGTCGAGCTTTAAAATGTATATTCAAATAGTAGCTGTATATACACATTTCTATTCACAACTATCCAGCATTGCTATCCAACATTGCTTTCAACTGATTTGTGCAAGAATGTACACACTATTACATATTCTAATAAAGGTAGTTTAACTTCGTCATTATCTCCTTCTATTCACAGTCAATTATTTCAATTCAAAAGCAAAAATTCAGCAACAATCTTTTCGTGACCAATCAGCGGTCTTAAGTTCACGTATTGCTTTACTTTTTTTTTTAAAGAAAGCAACTTGTTTTCCTTATCTATAGTTTGCTACAAATGTAGAGCCTTAATTAATATAAATAGAAATTCATTATCTTATATCTGACTGTATCTATCATCACTCAGTCTCTATAAAAGACCATCGTTATTTTATCTCTGATCCTGTATTAGAATTTCACCTCTGCTATTGTATAATTTATGCATAATCAACTTTTCTATTATCCGTCATCTCAGAAATCAAGTCCTTAACCTTAAATCTAATTCTTCTTTCAGAATCATCACCATGCAGCTAAAAATATTTTAATAAGATAAATGTTTATTAAAAAATGAAATATTTCGTTGTAGCATCTCTTATCTTCAATTTACACATCTCAACGATTCTTTAAGGTTCAGCTTGTTTTTCTTTAATTCATTTTCTTTTTATTTCAGTTTGTATTTAAGACACTAATGCATATTCGTTATGTTAATTAATTACCTATTACGCAGGTGGCCACATAAAAGAACAGATGCATTCCGAAAAGACAATAGGCATTTCCGGTATTCCGAAAGACTACAGCATCAATTAATATATATGCGTGAACCCTCAGGGGTAATGTGAACGTTATTGTATTTAACGCCATTTTGTCCCATGTTATAGTTGTCTTTTTTTATTAATATTGTATTTATATTGTGTCATAGATCAAATTTATTCGTTCAGTGTATTTTTACTTGTTTTTGTTAATATGTCTTTCTGATCGAGTTAATCCATTTCAATTTATATTTTATAGTGTGTCTTTCTATGTTGTAATGTTACAATACTGTTTCAGGTTAGGGTGAGGGTTGGACCCTGTTAAAACGTTTAAACCGGCTGCATTTGTTTGCACCTGTCCTAAGTCAGGAACCTGTTGTTCAGTGGTTGTCGTTTGTTGATGTGATTCATAAGTGTTTCTCGTTTCTCGTTTTTTATATAGATTAGACCGTTGGTTTTCCTGTTTGAATTGTTTTACACGAGTCATTTTGGAGCCCTTTATAGCTTGCTGTTCGGTGTGAGCCAAGGGTCCGGGTTGGAGGCCGTACTTTGCACATGCATAGAAAAATGTGTTAGATAACTTGGCAGGGAAAAAAACCTATGAATAGGGCAAATAATTCGGGTAGACTTTGTAAGATGTAACACCACCAACTCGGGACCGGTAAAAAAGAACATAGTACATATTTGAAACAAAATAGTTCCTACTCATAGGTACATATACGTATAAAGTTACATTCTTTAAGTTGCGTTATACCATTCGTGGATTCAAAAATGGAAACTATATTCCTCTTGTGTTCAATCTAATGCCTAGAAATTCCTGGGAAATCTTTCATCATAGTTTATCTATGCTTGTTTCATTTGTTAAGACCGAATTTGAAAGATTCAGTAAAATCTCATAATCATATGCATTTATCTCTGTTTGAAATAAGCAATTACTTATCTTTTCGAAAACTCGAAATAATTTGTTTTGTTAGTTACAGGCCGTAATTAATAGAATTTATTAGTACAACTTTAAAAATTCTTTTGATTTCACAGAATAAACATATTAGAGTTGATTATTTCAAATAAAAGGATCTACTTTTTTTTTCTTTTCATTTACTGAACAATACAAATTTAGTATTCTAGATAATCATAGACTTCATATTGAAATTAAATATTAAAAAAAAATCTGTATGGTATTGATTAGTCGTAAAGTAACCCAGCAACCAAAGAATGAAAGACAACTTTTAGCTGTATATAAACATATGAATGTGCTGTGTTTTGAATATTTAATCATTTTCAAACTTTTACCCATGTTAACTTAAATGTTACATTGATAAAGCGCAAATGTCCTACAGTAAAATCGCAATTGTCCTAAAAATCAAAGCGCAAATGTCCATTAAAAAAGGCGCACACGTCCTATCAAAAAGAGCAAACGTCCCGCGCCCTCATAGTGTAATCAAGTAAAAAAATATATTCTAAAACAGTAAAGTAAACAAAAATTAACTTTGCATAATTCAAATAGTGGAATGAAAGTCCTAAAAATTAAAGCGCAAATGTCCTGTAGAAAAATAGCAATTGTCCTAAAAATCAAAGCGCAAATGTCCATTAAAAAAGGCGCACACGTCCTATCAAAAAGAGCAAACGTCCCGCGCCCTCATAGTGTAATCAAGTAAAAAAATATATTCTAAAACAGTAAAGTAAACAAAAATTAACTTTGCATAATTCAACCTTAAAGAAGCAATTTCAGGATACTATACTCATGTTAGGCACATTATTCTAGAAATAAATCACCTGTTATCAAACAAGTTGGATTTTGGGGGATTTGCAGTCGACCTAGAATTTTATTTCCTTTATTTTGAAAGTTGTAAAAACTTCACTACTATAAACAAATAGTGGAATGAAAGTTGAAACATTATTTCTTGATGTATAGACAAATTATGTTCTTTGTCCAATTGAAAACGTTTCTGAGTGTATAATCTAACTTTTCAACAATTATAGATCATTATACGATGATATTGCATAAATTGAAAGCTGAATAAACTGTTATAATTATTGTATTGACAGCAATCATATATTTTCATTCAATTGGTCATCTTTGTTGGTCGTTTGACATTTTATGATCATTTAGAGACAAAGGAAATCACATAGGTAACACTTTGTCGAACCTACCACATCAAATTTTTTTTCCTAGTTTTAGTCGAGTTTTGACTCTGATCTAGATTTTACTAGGCTTCAATTGTCGACGTCTTATGTGTGTAAGTTAGCAGTTGTTTATGTTCACCAAATTAGTAGAGCAGAAATTAAGAAAATTGTCATAGGCGAAAACGCAAAATGACCACATCCGATCACCGCAGTAATGATTTTGAAATCTCAACACATATTTTTTTATAAAGGACTATTTAATTTTAACACTAAATAGTACAATGTTTCGTCCTATTCCATCGTATGCACGTGTATTGATCAAGAATGATTGAAGTAGTAATTGTGATTGAAACAACTAATTCTAGTTAACAACGATTATACATTCAAAAAAATTAGAACAGTAAACAGATCATTATAGGCAATCAAAATCATAATGATGTCTGGCTATAACTGACAAGGTAGTGTAAAAAATGTCGATCGGTGATCAAAGAGAATTTCTTTAAGAAATGTATTTTATATTCAAATGGAAAAAACAAAACCAAATAATGACAAGCAGATTGCTTCAGTTAATGAATACGTATGTCTGTCAAATATCAAATTTTCTTTTAGATTAAAACATTAAAGATAAAAGAAAAAATGTATTAGTATTCAAATAAACATCCATAATTAAAAAAAGAAGAAAAAAAGAAAGGCATGTTCAGTTACAATAATTTAATTTCAAATGTTTATTGTCATATGAATTTTAAACAGTAAGTTTGTGACAAGTACAAAATAAGTACACACTATAAATGACAACTCATATTTATATATCCCATCATTTAATTCCAGTAAAAAGTCCAGAGTCCGGTTCCTTACTTGTAATGACTTTTTAAAGTAGGACCTAAATCTATTTACTTGTGATGGTGTAATAAAATGTAGCAAGAACTAAATACTCACTATTTTTTTAAATGTCTATGATTCCCTATTTTTATCTGTCTGTTCTATTACGTTCTGAATCCTTAAATTTCATCCAATCTTTTCTTTACTTTACAGACAGACACTGAACTTGAGGAAAAATCTGTAAAAAATAAGGATTCTAACTTGCAAGGCGCGCGTAAATGAGCTCGTGCATTCTACTATATTGGTTTTGATGGCTCAATAACCTGGAGGAATAGACTTTTAGGCTTTTTTGAATTTTTCTCTGAAAAGCACAGCACGGTATGTAGAAAAGGTGTTGAAAGCCATCAAGGCTTTGTAATCTAAAAATAATTTTATAAAGATATATATGAAGTCCACTTGACATGATGTGACGTGCAAATAGCCTTACATTATGTCCACATCTCAGTTTATGATGTGCTTTAATGTTATACAACTTGATCATGTTGATAAAGATTAATTTTAAAGATATGAATACCAAACTCTTATTATACTGTTTTACCTGTATCTTAAAAACTATGTGAAATCTGATTCTAACACCAAGCATCCGCTCACTTCATTGTATAGTATTAGACGCAAAAACTCTCTTCAAGTTTATTTTCATTTTATGATGTGATTTTTCAATTATGTGGTTTTATTATATCTTTATATGAGGTGGAAGCGACATTATACGAGGTGCACTTGTCATTGTTTGATGTGCAATTGTCATTATATGAAGTCCACTTGACATGATGTGACGTGCAAATAGCCTTACATTATGTCCACATCTCAGTTTATGATGTGCTTTAATGTTATACAACTTGATCATGTTGATAAAGATTAATTTTAAAGATATGAATACCAAACTCTTATTATTGCCAATGAGGGTCGTTTGGGGACTAAATTTTACGACAGAAGTAACAATTTTAGTTTTCCAATTGCCGAAGTTTCATTTGTTTGTACCAACATTCCAACATTCAAGTAACACCTGTATATGGAGTATATAGCTCACAGTTTATATGATATTCCAGGGCTAAACATGGTTCTCTTGGTGGATGGTTGCTCCCTTAAAGAAAGATATCTTATATAGGTGCAGCGCTCTCTGTGGCTCAAAGAACTCTTTCAAAATTTTCAAGAGGTTGTAAGTAGCCTGTATTAAGTCCTTTCCCAGATCTCCCCTTTTTCCAATAGCAGTCGTTACTTACAACTCTCTATCCCTGTTGGTCCACCTTGCAAAGCCTGCTTATAGGATTTACTGTTAACTTATTCTCTTTTAGAATGTGCCTGAAATATTTGCCACTTAACGTTTAGCAAACAATAATTAATAATTTGAACGGACAATTTATTTACTTATAAGAAACAATCGAATATAGTTATGAAACACTCGCAAATAAATAGAACGACAACATATAGTTCAATACCATATAATAATGCAACCACACCATGAAATTATAGAACCACATTATATAGTTAAATAACAACAGCATATAATAATAAATTCACAGCATATAATTAAATACCCCTGCATCTTTAATTAATACCCACAGCATATAAATAATGGAACCAAAGCATATTTTCATCAGAGAAGAAAGAAATTTATTTGAAAATTAACATATATTTTTCATAGTTATATTTTTTAAGTCTCTTTATTATTGTTACTATTGTTACTTTTTAGTACAGATCTTTTATCTAGATCCATTTATTTAATATTAACCACATTTAAATTATTTTAATTTTTCCCCTAGAAATATGTTGTTTTATTTTTGTTTGTTTGTTGTTTTTTTTTTAAAGTAGTTTATCCGGTTTTTGGCAAAACGTTTTTCTTTTAATCATTGCTAATGTTTTTAAACTGTAATCCTTTTATCAACATCGTCTATCTAATATTAATTAAAATTTTTACTAGTAAAATGTTTTAAAAAGCAGTTTACATAATGTGATCAACCAGACTGAGTAATTATTTTAGAATTTTATAAATATATATATAAATAAATCCTCACTTTATTTTTTATATAAATGTACAGTTGTCTGATATGTTTTATAGTGTCTCATAAGTCTATTCTAAGGCTGGATATTTGATCTCTGTTTTTATTATGAATTGTTGTATATATATATATATATTGTTTGATCAAATATGTGACACTATAATAAAATAATTATTTATTTATTTATTTCATTTACATATAATAATAGAACCACTGCATATAATTAAATATCATATAATATTGGAACCGCATCATACAGTTGAATGCCCACAGAATATAATTATAGGACCATTATAACATATAAGTAATCACATACATACCTATATTGAGTAATTTTCTTTCAGAACGATAGGTCTTTCTTTTGAAGAAACAACCCAAACGATACCAAGTTCCAATTAAATGTGCTTCAAGGCATAAGATAATGACTTGCAAAAGGTAATTATTTATCCTGATTAAAAATGCAAACTACCGTGTACTAAACATTTAATGCTTTAAATAGTTATCGTGTGCTGTTGACAATTGGGGTTTCACTGTACAACTTTCCATCTTTAAACATCTGAAACAATCCTCTTCTCCGTTTATCGGACTGAAATACCAGAAAACGTCGTTAATGCACAGTTTAACTTTCGTAACAAATGATGTGAACTTTTATTATTATATGGCTACAATAAAGGGCATTATATGAGATACATTTATAAATATTTTTTAAAAGTGTGGGGTATCTACACATAACCTATGGGAGTATTTCAGTACTTCTGATTACAATAGAAACCTCCACAGTTTTGAGTGCTGTTGTTGATTGGCTAACCATTCAAATGTATACTCATTTATAATAGATGTTAAAAAAAGTCAAGTATCAAATAGAAATCCTCAATAAACTGATTTCGGAAATGGTGTTTAATATTCTTCGCCCTTACATGTGTTGATCTGATTAGCCCCCCCCCCCCCCTTCTTGCGAAATGATGAATTAAAATGCATAAAAACGAAATTAATGTTTTGATAAAATATACCATATCGTCTAGCTCATGAAACCAAACATAACTATATAATAGTAATAATTAGTATCAATACAGTAAATTTTCTGGGTAAAAAAGTGCATTTATTATGAGGTTAATATATGTTTATATGTACGCGGACCTCGACGAAAACATTTCGATTTTCCGAAAATGAGCACTTTTCTTTCCAGCTTAAAGTATAAACATTCTTTATGAACATTTACTTTTTTTACTTTTTTAAAGACAAACTAACCACAATAATGAGAGAAAAGGGGAACGAATCTATAACAAGATTCAGCTTTCTCGTGCAATTTAGTCCCTCCTATCATGTATCTATACATAATCAATCGTTCGACAACTGGTAACGAGTACAGGCCAAATGAAATACGAAGTCGAACAGCATTGAGGACTCGAATTTCCGAAAGGTTGTGCCAAATACAGCTATTAATGGTAATCTATTCCTGGGGTAGAAAAACAGTTGATATATAAATATGACCATATTAATGATATTTCATGTCAACATAGAGCGGTGAACTTCAAACACAGCATATAACTGGTACATGTATTGTCTATCGATATCATGTCATTAAATTAAGCTATATTAGACAGCTATTCCAAACTATTGCAATTCCTTTGGGTGATAACTACCACCTCAAACGTTACTTTTACACGATAACAGATACCAAAGTACGGAAGCCGATAAGGGCCATTAAAAAAAAAAATTATGTCGTAATTACGACATAGCATGTCGTAATAACGATATCGCTATATCGTAATTTCGACATAACATGTCGTTATAACGACATCGCTATGTCGTAATTTCGACATAACATGTCGTTATTACGACATAGCTATGCCGTAATTACGACATAGTGATGTCGTAATTACGACTTGTAATGTCGAAATTACGACATAGCGATGTCGTTATAACGACATGTTATGTCGAAATTACGATATAGCGATGTCGTTATAACGACATGTTATGTCGAAATTACGACATAGCGATGTCGTTATAACGACATGTTTTGTCGAAATTACGACATAGTGATGTCGTTATTACGACATGTTATGGCGTAATTACGACATAATTTTTTTTTTTGAATGGCCCTTATCGGCTTCCGTACCAAAGACTTCTGACTTGTCCAAAAAGTTTTACAGTCGATCGTTATCAGCATCTTACCTGTAAATATTATGTTTCTTGTCGAACTGATATCAGACGGAATAGTCGGATGCTGTTGGTTGATACGGTCTGTTGTACAGTTTACAATTTTTGGTGGCTCCACTCCTTTTATGTGCCATTGAAGAATTTCATCTCACTCGCAATGAAAACACACAAAGAATAACAAGCCGACTATTTTAAAAATGAATTCGATGTTTTTTTGTGATCAGGACAAAACAACGCAACACAGGGGGATGTTCAACAAATAATGATTGAAACTAAAGGAAAAGAAGAAGAAACATTGAAAATGTTGCTTTAGATAGAAAGATTCGCACACCTTGTACTGCATGTCGACTTGCCTTATGTGGGAGATATTGTAAAAGTACAACCAATTCCGAATTAAAACATAAATTTACTTAAGATAAGTCATTAAAACGCGGATTTAGTGTGAAACTTCAATTTAGAAGATGTGTGAACATAGGCTTTTTCAGAACTCATTGCTAGAATCACGATCATTTCTTTTAAAGTCATATGAAACAAGTTTCTTGTAATTTCAATGTTATGGAAATTATTGAACCAATGCAAGCAAATAAACTAAACTATGTCCTATATACACGTTTTTTGCATTTATTACGAATCTATAACGTATTATTGAAAAAAAATATTTCATTTAGTGATTTTAATTGCAAGCTAATTAACTGTCAAGTTTGTTGCCGAAGTTAAACGGGTCGTAGACTGGTACCTGGTCGTTATTTGTCAAGTTTGACATATTCCGAATACATACTATAAAATTTGCGATATGAGCCAACCAAACCGGATAGTGCCATTGATAAACAATCAACAAAGAATCATGAAGCACGTGAAAAATATGTTTTAATTGTTTGTTTTATATTTTCCTTGCGATCCCATTTTTTAATTAAACTTTTCCATAACAGTTGTCAAATGATTTTTTGTTTTTTAATTTGTTCTTTAAGAATCACTTAAAGATTCTCTCATCACTGGTTTTCCCTCACACTTGCGCTGTGTGATGGCCAAAGTTCTAACGAGAGGTCTTATAGTTGAGGCCACTGCTTACGGGAAAATATCGGCGAATTAGAGTACGGGAAGACAATAATTCAATAGATGTACTTTTCTGAAGATTTTGATACGATAACGTATTTTCTTTTACAAGAAAGTCCACATACACTCGATTTATAGTAAAATTTAGCTATTCGAGTATATAAAACATTTTCAACTTTGTTTTTAAATGGAAGTTTTATATGACTTTAATTGAAAGGACTTTGCGTGATTGTTTTGTTGACGATTGATGC
Source organism: Mytilus californianus (assembly GCF_021869535.1). NCBI lineage: Eukaryota > Metazoa > Mollusca > Bivalvia > Mytilida > Mytilidae > Mytilus > Mytilus californianus. The sequence continues at coordinate 47,049,255 of NW_026262723.1, read as the reverse complement.
ATTCTTAAATATTCTTTCAAGAATAAAAAGATGTTTTTATGTTTTATATCATCGACAGCAATCAGTGATTTTATTGTCAAATAAATGGTCATCTTTGTTGGTCATTCAAGACAATGTTGTTTACTTTTTCTTGAACCATTAACAACAAAACAAGTTGCTTTCTTTAGAAAAAAGAAAAGCAATACGTGAACCCGAGACCGCTGACTGGTCACCAAAGAAATGTTGTTGCTTTTAAGGTTGGGAGTTTACATAATTTTTTTTTCGTGCTTAATATACATGCAAAGTCTGCAAACCGGGTGTCTAAAGCAAATTGCACAGACCAATATCATAATAAATGTCAGCACTCAGTTTGCTTTATAGTCTTGATGCATTTATTTATTCTTTCCTAAATTTACATTTTGTTTCCTGGTTGCTTTCAATTATTCTTATACTCATTATTGAAGCTGTCTGTTCTCATGGTAGAGGTGATAGAGAAATTCAAAAGTTCAATTTCCATGTTAAGTGTAACTCTGTGGCATGCAACTTGTAAGAAGGTTTCGTATTTTTTTCTTCAGAATAACACACCAGCTTCATTATGACCTCTTATGTACTAACAATTATCTTGTCTCACAAATTTAAGGATTTTCTGAAGTAACTTAAATAGATTCAAATATTCAACAGGAAAAAGTTAAGTTTTGAAGAGTATCTTGTTTTCAAAAGTTTTATAAATACCCGAACATGCTCTCAAAAGAACCAATCTATATAAAAAAATATGTAGATATAAATAGATCGAATAGAGAATGGAAACAGGGAATTTGTCAAAGAAACGACAACCCGAACAAAGAGCAGAAAACGTTCCAAGGCCACCAAGAGTCGTCAATGCAGCGAGAAAATTCCGCATCCGTAGGCGACTTCAGCTGTCCCCTAAACAGTAATGTATACAAATATACAAATGAACTAAAATTTAAAAACACACAAGACAACCAAAGACTAGAGGTTCCTGACTTAAGACAGGTTAAACAAATATCAGGATTAAAATTTTGCCCGCCAGACCCGCGTTTCGTCAACAAAAGACTCATTAGTGTAGCTATAAACAAAAAAAGTTAAAAAGGCCAAATAAAGTACGAAGTTCAAGAGCACTGGGGACCAAATATTCCGAATATTGCCTAATACAGCTAAGTAATATATACCTGGGGTAGAAAATCCTTAGTTTTTAGAAAATTTCAAAGTTATAATAGGATAGTTACTTAAAAAATGATGACAATGATTCAAAGTTACACGTCAAGCTCTAGCTGCCGTGTCCTGAATTTAGATAATAAATGATAAAATTCACATTCCGCGAGTGAAATTTATGCATGCACGTGGTTTTCTTGCGCACGAAATAGTAAATGGAAAGCATGCACATTCATATTCTGGATAAAAATATGCATTTGCGTCATCACGTATATTTATTCTAGGCTCAAATCTTATGTTAGTTGAATAGGATGTCAAACTTCCTATCCTCAAGTGGTATGTCACTGTCATTGAATCCGGAATTTGTGTGAACGAAACCGATATTGTTGTCAAATCGGATTTACAAAATCGCACCATTTTGCAAAGATTTAGATGTTATAAGGTTGAACTATAAAACATAAAACAAAATGAATTGTTATTTCATTTACATGCATTTAATAAATCTTTTCCGAAAACTTAAAATATACTATCAATAAACACAATCGTCAAGTATTTACTGATTTACATTTTTTTTTGTCAAATCAATCTCTTCTTTAAGTCTAACTTTCCAATTGATGAATATACTGCTATACAAAATATAAGCAGAGACGGCTTACAAATCAATACTAAACGGTATGAAATAATTAACGTAGTAATTATAATTAATAAATGATTATTGTAAATTATTAATTTCGTTTTTCGTGAGATGCAACTATTAAAAATCCTTGTGAATTGAAACGATGCAAGTATGTTTAAATTCACTACAGTTTAATTTTTAAGATATTAATTTATGTGTGTGCATCCCTGATAATTGGTGCTCACATGTTGCATACAATTTTCATAATATATTCACTGTTAAAACCTGTGAAACATAACATTACATTATTAATAATTTGAATGAATATTCCCTATGTCTGGTAGTATCTTTTAATGAAATTAGATATTTTTGGCAAAAATATCGTTTAGTTTTATTATCTTTCTGCTTTCCGACAAATGTGTTTCAGACCTAAAATAAACATTTTTAACAAAAATATCGTTTAGTTTAATTCTCTTTTCTTTTCAATATTGGCTCGTATGTTGCATATAATTGTCTCTACAAAATATCAAGGCCTAAACGTTAAAAAATAATCAATTTAATCTGGGACATAATATATTGTCAGTTTACTATTCCCAGGTTTTTTTTTCTCAGAATGCACAATTGCTCGATACTACATACACAACGCGTACAGGGACTGTTTCAAAACATAAATTATATAATTGATTTATTTTTATACGCAAGGACGTATATTAGTTATACGTCCTTGTTATACGTGATATTTGATAAACATTCACATCAAAACGCATATGTTCTGTCAAATGCCAAATAGGTGGGAATATATAAATGATTTTGTTACTGCAATCTAGTCTTAATTGCTTACATCCATTTCATTTTAACTTTGGTGGATAGTTGTCTCATTGGCAATCATACAACATCTCCTTATTTTTATATTTACTGCTTTACTTTCCGATCTGCAACGAACTCGGATTGTTGAAATATACAATATCACGTGGTAGCCTTTACACAGAGGGATCGTATCAAAAAAGATAGAAAACTATCTGTATAAATGATCGAAAATATTCGAGACGTTCCGAAAATCTTGTTTCCGATGATATCTGAATGGTCCATAGAAGCTAACAAAACTCACCAGTACATGGGGTTTACGCAAAGAATGCAGATTTTCTCAGTTATCACAATTAAATGTTGTTCTTAACTCAGTTGATGAATTTTAAAACAAGTTGCTTTCTTTAAAAACAGAAAAGCAATACGTGAACCCGAGACCACTGACTGGTCACCAAAAAAATGTTGCAGAATTTTTGTTTGCTTAGGATTTGAAATAATTGACTATGCATAGAATAAGATAAATATGATGTTAAAACACCTTTATTGAAAATATGTAATTGTGTGTAGATTCTTGCACAAGTCAATTGAAAGCAATGTTTGATAGTTGTGAATAGAAAAGTGTATATATACTGCTACTATTTGAATTTACATTTTAAGGCTTGACTATTTCATTTATTACTTGGGAATGTACATCATTTTTTCATAATCCTATTGCAAATCCCAGTTTCTGCAAACCGGATGTTTAATGCTTATTGCACACACCAATCGCAATATAGATTTAAGCACTAAGTTTGCTTGCATGTATTGTATGCATTTATTTTATCTATCATATCTTCATATTTTGTTTCCTGGATGCCTTCATTTATTCTTAATATACTCGTTATTGAAGCTGTCTGTACTCATGGTTGATGTTGTATAGTTAAATTTAAAGTCCAATTTACCAGCTTCATAGGGACCTCTTATAAACTGACAATTATTTTGGTCTCATAAAACATCTCAAATTTCAAGGATTTCCTGAAGTAACTTAAATCAATCCAAATATTCTTCAGGAAAACTTAGTTTTGAAGAATATCTTATTTTCAGAAGTTTTATGAATACCTGGACATACTCTCAAAAGAACCAATTTATATAAAAAGATATGTAGATATAAAAAGATACCAGGATTAAAATGTTGTACGCCAGACGCGAGTTAAGTCTACAAAAGACTCATCAGTGACGCTCGAATAAAACAAGTTAAAAAGGCCAAATAAAGTACGATGTTGAAAGGAATTGAGAACCCAAAATTTCGAAACAAAGGTTTTGCCGAATACATCTAAGGTAATCTATTCCTGAGGTAGGAAATCCTTAGTATTTCGAAAATGTCAAAGTTTATAATAGGACAGCCACTCAAAAAAAAAAGAAAAAGAAAAGAGAACCAGCTAGAGTTCAGAATATCTTAAGTAATGATGACCATGCTTGAAAGTCACATATCAAGCTCGTACTGCTGTGTCCTGAATTTAGATAAGAAAAGCGAAAATTCACATTTGCTAGTGAAATTAATATCTATGCATGCACTTGATTGTTTTGCGCAAGAAATAGTTAATAGAAAGCATACGCACTGATACACTAGATAATAATACGCATTTTCATCATCACATATATTGACTCCGGATTCATTGCCATTTAATCCGGAATTTCTGTGAACGCAAACCGATAGTGTGTCGTGTGAACAGGGTGATATATAATGTCAATGAACCAAGACGTGTAGGATAGTTGGTCAACACAATGAATACAATTTTCAAAATCGTACCATATTGCAAAGATTAAGATGCTATAAGGTTGAACTATTAAAAAAAATCAACAAAAAAATTGAAATTTAATTATTAACATACATTCCTGTTAATGAATCTTTTCCGAAAATTTAGAATATAATATCAATAATCTCAAACGTCAAGTATTTACTGATGGCCGTTTTATATATCAAATCAATCTCTTCTTAAACTCTAACTTTCCATTATATGAATATATTGCTATGCAAAATATAAGCAGAGACTTATAAATCCATACTAAAACAGTATATAATAATTAACGTGGTAATTAAATTTTTTAATGATTATTGTAAAATATTAATTAAGTATTTTGTGAGATGCAAGTATTTAAAATCCTTGTGAATTGAAACCATGAAAGTATTTTTTCATTCACTATCGTTTAAAATTTAGATACTAACTTATGTATACGCATCCCTGCTCATTGGTGCTCATATCTTGCATATAATTTTCATTAATGTATTCACTGTTCAAACCTGTGGGACATAATACACGTATATATAACACTTTTAATTATATTCTATCAAGGATAAATTTAGTCTCAGTTTAAACTTAATAGTTTTAATGAATATTCTCTTGGTCTGGTAGTATCTATTAATGGAATTAAATATTATTGATAGAAAACCCCTTTTGTTTAATTATCTTTCTGCTTTCCGACCACTGTGTTTCCGACCTAAGATAAATATTTGTAACAGAAATATCGTTTTGTTAATTTCTGAGACTACTATAATAGCAGTCTCAGGTTAATATTCTATGTGCTTTCCGACATCTTCCCAGGCTATGATTGAAATACAAAATATCACGTGATAAACGTCCAGAAATAGTCAGTTTATTATGGGACATTATATATTAATAAACGATTACCAGGTGTATTGTCACAATGCACAACAGCACGCTGTATTAATACTACACACACAACACGTACAGGGACCGTCTCAAAGCATGAATTATATAATTGCGTTATCATTATACTTGGTATTTAATAAACATTCGCATTATTAAAAACACATACGTTTTGTTAAAAGGGAAATAGGTTCTAACATATAAATGATTTTTTGACTGCAACCTAGTCTTTATTTCTTTACTATCCAATCTACAAATGAACTTTGATTGTTGAAATATGAAATGTCACGTGATAGCCTATCCATAGAGGGACCGTATCAAAGACATAGATAACTACCTGTATAAATAATCGAACATTTTCGAGAAGTTCCGAGATTCTTGTTTCAGGAAATATTCGAATGGCCCATAGAAGCTACCAAAACTCACCAATATATAGGCGTGAACCCTTCACGCAATTATATGACGATGTTTATGCTCAATGTTGAATGCCGTACGGTGACCTATAGTTGTTTTTACTTTTACGTAATTTGGTCTCTGGTGGAGATTTGTCTCATTAGCAATCATACCACATTTATTTATTGCGTGAACCCCCTGAGGGGTTCACGCTTATATATTGGCGAGTTTTGGATGTGTCTATGGGCCACTCGATATCTCTCGGCCGGAAGTCGGAATAAAATTCTCGGAACGTTTCGAAAGTTTTCGATCATTTATACAGGTAGTTATCTACGTCTTTGATACGGTCCCTCTATGGCTAGGCTACCACGTGACATTACATCATCAAAGTAAATTGGAAAGTAAACAATAAGGCTAGGTTGCAGTCAATAAATCGTTTAAATATAAGAACCTTTTTGCCTTTTCACAAAACATCTATGTTTTTAATAATGTGAATGTTTATAAGCGCTTTGATGTGAAAGTTTCTAAACAAGTATTATGAAAACGCAATTATATTGGTTTTAAAACGACCCCTGTACACTGTGTGTATCTAGGTCAATTATAACGTGGTATTGTGCATTGTCATGATAACATGTAAACTAATTATGTCTGAAGATTTAACCACGTGTGTATTTTCATCATAGACTAAGGAGAGAACATTCTGGTTTAAATGTGTATATTTAAAACAGAAAGATAATATTATTATCAAAAGTATTCAATGTAATTAATTCAATAGAAATCAAAGAAATATATACAAAATATATACTGTATTTATGTTTCTGTAGAAACTAAATATTAAATTGAAGTCAGAATATTTTCAGAGTTGCAATTAAGAAATAAGTATTTATATGACAAGATACTCTGCTTTGGTATTTTTAAATATTTATTTGTAAATGAAACATGCATAATAATTAAATCTGAATAAATCCTTGCATCATACAAAAAAAATGTTGATAAACAATAATAATTATAGTTCTACGTTAATTATTTCCTACCGTTTTAGTAAGGTTTTATAAGTAATTGTTATTTATTTTTTGTATTGTAATATATCCATAAAACGGAAAGTTAGATACATTAATTAAATATTTAAATTTTAAACGGTCGTGAATAAAAATACTTGTGTGTTTTCAATTCACAAAGATTTTAAATCCTTGCAGCTCACAAAAAAACGTAATAATAATTTACAATAATCATAACAAAATTTAATTAAGTACTATCATAATGTTAATTTTTTTGTACTGTTTTAGTATGGACTTATAAGTCTTTGCTTATATTTTGTATAGTAATCTATTCATATAGTGGAATGGTAGAATTTAAAAATAGATTCATTTGATAAATAAAATGTCCGTCCGTAAATACTTGACGTTTGTGTTTATTGATACTACATGTATATATATTAAAAAGTTTCGGAAAAAAATTAATAACAGGAACTTATGTTTATTTTAAAATTTCAATTCTATTTTTGTTTGTTTGTTTTAATAGTTTAACCTTATAACATCTACATATTTGTACTATGGTACGGTTTTGAAAATTGTATTCACTGTGTTGCCCAACTATCCTACACGTCTTGATTCATTCACATTATAGATCACATTTCAAACGCACACTATCGGTTTGCGTTCTCAAAAATTCCAATAATACTAATTTCACTCGTGAATGCGCATTTTCGTTTTTCTTATCTAAATTTAGGACACGGCTGTAAGAGATTGACATGTGACTTTTATACACGGTCATCATTACTTACGGTATTCTGACCTCTAGCTGTTTCTCTTTTGTTTCTTTTTTGAGTCACTGTCCTATAATAAACTTTGACCTTTTCGAAAAGCTAAGGATTGTCTACCCAAGGAATAGATTCCTTAACTTTGTAATTTATTTGGCCTTTTAACTTTTTTCATTCGAGTGTCACTGATGCTTTTATGTAGACTGGCGTCTGGCGAACATCATTTTAATTCTGGTATCTATTTATATCTACATACTTTTTTATATAAATTGGTTATTTTGAGGGAATGTACAGATATTCATAAAATTTCTGAATTAATATATTCTTCGGCAAAACAAAGTTTCCCTGTAGAATATTTGAATTGATTTAAGTAAAATCAGGAAATCCTTAAAATTTGAGATGTTTTATTAGACCTTTATAAGATGTCCCAATCAGTTGCATGCCACAGGTTTTATTGCACATGGAAGTTTGACTTTAGATTTATCTATACAATTAACATCTACCATGAGTACAGACAGCTTCAATAACGAGTTAAGAACATGAAGGTCCATGCAGGAAGCAAAATATAAAGAGATGATAGATAAAATAAATGCATGCAGAATTCCAAATTATAAAGCAAACTGAGTGCATAAATTTATATTGCGATTGGTTTGTGCAATTTGCATAAGTCATCCGATTTGTATAAATTGGGATTTGCAAAAGGGTTATCATCGGGAAAATTATGTCCATTCCCAAGTACTAAATAAAATAGTCTAGCTTTAAAATGTATATTCAAATAGTAGATGTAAATATACACTTTCAAACTGACTTCTTCTAATCACAGTCAATTATTTAAAATCAAAAGCAAACACAAATTCAGCAACAATCTTTTGGTGACCCGGCAGTCAGCGGTCTTAGGTTCACGTATTGCTTTTCTTTTTTTTTAAAGAAAGCAACTTGTTTTTATATTTACGAAAGCAAAGGTTATAATCAAAATTGAACTCAACCATAGATGCTGTTCTTTAGGGACTAGTTGGTAGATTGAACCAACGGATCCCCTCCTTTCTTCGGATTTTTTTTCTTAAGCTATCTTCTTTTCCAGGTAAACCTCCCTAGTAACACCCCTTTTTTTCAAATTTCGGACCGCCACTTGTACCCAGGAATTTGTTTTTAAAAGCGATAGATTTTTTCAACGGGGAACAACACGCTATGCAATTTGAGGTCAAAGTGCAAAGAGAAAGGAACAAATCTTTTATAGATAGACTGAAATTTGCGAAAGTTTAAACCAGTACGTTTCATACATCGTTGTAAGTAACACGTTAATTAACAATGTAATGCTAAAATCGACATAATTTTCAGTAGTACCACAAGTGACTGAAGTTGAATTACAACACATTTACTCTTCTAGGAATACATTTCTCTATGGATCTTACTGAAGTCGAAAACAATGAACCTAAGACGAAAGAAACTGAAAATACAATAATAACTTGAGCAAAACATTTACAATTATCCAGTGAAAAAATGTCCATATTTTAAAACTGAAAATCTCAAAATTAAATTATTTAGTTTGAAAAACATCTTTCGGATCAACTGGAGAATACGGAAGAAATAGTTCTCATCCTCGGATTATTAATAAGTGAATCGGCATTACATTTAATGGCTAATCTGGACATATCGACACATCGACACATTGACACCTCGACACATTGACATAGTGACACATCGACATATTGACACATTGATACATCGACACACTGACAATGGTTTATGATCAATCTGTCACCATAGCTAGGCTTTGACAAAGAACGATATAACGCCTTAAAGCCCTTATGATTTGCCATGTTGGCATCTAGGGTCCTCTGGTACCATGGTAAGAGTAACAGGGAAATTTATCGCCGTAAGGCTGGCTGTGTAAAATAGGAATCTACTGGAGTAGGCTGTGTCAAATAGAAATATAACGCCGTATGCTGTGTCAAATGGTTATCTAGCGTCCTAGGCTAGGGTTAGGGTAAAGGGTCACATTTAGGGTTAATGTTATGGTTAAGGGTTAGGATTAGGGTTAATGATATGGTTCAGGGTTAGGATTAGGGTTAGATTAGGTTTAGGATTAGAGTTTAGGATTAGGGTAGGATCAAAAGGCTGTGTCAAACGGCAATCTAGCGCCGTAGGCTGTGTCAAAGAGCAATTTATCGCCGTAGGCTGTGTCAAAGAGAAATATAGCGCCGTAGGTTGTGTCAAATGGCAATCTAGCGACGTAGGCTATTTCAAACGGTAATCTAACGCCGTAGTTTGTGTCAAAGAGCAATCTAGCAACTTAGGCTGTGTCAAACGGCAATCTAGCGCCGTAGGATGTATATATATATGTTGTTTGTGCTGTATTTAGACCCCTCTACCAAGAAATTTGTTTTGCATGCACACGTATAAAAATTGCGGTTTTTATCCAACGCAATCATAGGTTTGAACGTTGTTTTCAATTTAGACTTGTATATATATAGATGTGAAACTGCAATAAATAAAAGACAGTCGAAAATATTTTAAACACATGTAACATTATAATTATCATCAATGTGCTTTCAAAAAACAGTACCTTGACACATTCCAATAATATCTACTTAACATTATTTCCAAGGATTACATGTTGGTTCCAGTAAATACATGACATAAAAGTTGTATACATTCCTCAATGACATGACAATTTCTTACAAAACCAGTACAATTCTCAAAACCAACTATAGTTGATCAATTTCTCATTGCAACTGAGATACTAACCTAAATGAGAAAAGTTAAAAGTTGCTCACTAAATAACGCAAATATAGTCATGGTTAACAAATCTTAACCATAAACCATCTATACAGAAAAAAATAAATGTGTACTAGTTCTCCAACTTTCTGAAATATTATGTTTTATACAATTAATTAATGTCGATGTGTCGATGTGTCCATGTGTCCATGTGTCTATGTGTCAATGTTTCAAGGTGTCTGTCGTTGGAGACTACGTTAAGAGGCATACATGATATTTTATACAGGTCTCATTCATATCCTTGCTGCTGTATGAATATCTAGTTTGGTAAAGAACTACTTCCACCGTATATTACAGTTGATCTCGTCTTTCTTATTCAAATTTTGAAAACATAATATAGAACTCCTCAAACACATTTGGTATTTTTTATATCTATATTCCAGACCATTCGATAGGATTTGACATTAAGTTTGGAAATTGTTCATGCATTTGTCCAACGTTGTATTTCTGAATTTACTGTAGATTAATTTGCTATATAGTTGCATTTATAAACGTACACCTATTTACATTGATTCAGAAGATATCACTGATGAGTCTTTTGTAGACAAATTGCGTGTCTGACATACCAAGTTGTAAATATAAAAATAAGGAGATCTAGTATGATTGCCAATGAGACAACTATTGTACCGATAAAAGCAATGTTCAAAGATCAAATTGCAATGTTGAATTGGTAACCTTTAATGATAAGTTTATTAAAGGATAGATAAGTTTACCTGGATCGTATCCAAATTTATGGGCTCGGTAAACAACAACACCGTAAAAATTAGGATATCTTACGCTATCCCGTTCGTAATATGGTTTCTACAGGTACCTTTGATGAGTTGTTACCGTGATTGTTTGCATATTTATCATTTTTTAATGTTATACTTCAATTTGTTTTATAGCCAAAATTAATTGCAGTCTGTTGTCAATTGAACGGTTTGCAATAAACGTATTGAGAGCACAAACAGGAAGTTTACCCATAAGCTGCAAAAGTTGCATAAAGTTGAAAGTTTTTTTTTCAGACAAGAGAATTTCATTGAAAACTTGGGTTCTAATATTGATGTATGCGAGGCAAGCAAAATTTTCTAACCTGAATTACCATATTGAATAACATGCTTTGCTATATCTATCAAACATGGTAAAAATAAAGATAGTTTCCGTTCACTTACATAAAAGTCGTATTCAATAGTAAATAAAATCTGTCATTATTTATGTCTATAATAATGATCATTTATTTTATTATAATACATAAGCTTCGGTAATGATACATGGTCATCATTTTGACATAAGATATAGATTTTAATCACTAAACAGAACACGGACGTCAAACATAAAAGTATGGATGCCAAAAAAATACATTCTTCATTTCATTTTGTACAAGGTTATGTTTGAGCATTTGTCACTTGATACATACATTTTTATTCACGTTCCTCTCGAGACTTGTTACACAAAGCATGTTTTTTATTGTTCAAAGAGTCATCATTACAATTTGGTAATTTGGATCTAATATTGGCCTTATTTTTTTCTTTATATTGTTCTATAAATATATTTTTACAAGATGTGAGCCCATATTCTATGTGAAGCCACTAAGTCGAGCAAACTAAAAATGATGGGCTGAATTTAAATTTAATAAATCATCTCATCAAGACAAACACTCGGTATGAATATCCAAGCAATAGAGTTTAGGATACACAAACTTTAAGTTATTTTCAACTAGAAGCGGTGGTTTTCTTGCCGATTTGTGCAAGTGGTTATCTCCCCTGATATCACCAGTCAAAAATGAAAACCCACCTTAATCAATAAAAAGGAGTTTACATCACAAAAATAAAAAAAAATAAAAATAAGTAAAATCCAATTTACAACTATGTTATTTTAATATTAACAAGAGATGCCTCCTTCTTTTCAGAGAAAAAATAGAAGTCAAGATTGAAAAACAATAAATTGGTAAAAATTATGAATTTCGAAAAATACTTTTTTACACGTAAGCGCGGCCGTGTAAGGGATCACCATTCTTTCTGTAAGTTTGCGTTTACGGTTAGAGTTATGGAGGTTATCCACTTGATAGAAGTTTGTACGGTGGATATTGGCCAATCACTATTCAGACTTTGCATATTTTGTCATCCTGAAATATTTCAGGGCAAATTTTAGACGAGAGTGTTCTTTTTACGTGTAATGAATTTCAAAAAAAAAAAAAAACGGATATCGCATTCAGCTGCCTTATTAATGTCATTACAATTCTTTTGAATGTATTGTTGTGTATGTCTAAATTCGGGCTTTGTTTTCTTGTAATTCTTATATGAGTCGTGATGCAAACCTTCAGGACGACCATCAATAACCCGGCTTTTTTTGGGATGTATAAGTACCCGTCCACGTTCAATTTGTGTTTTTGTTAGATGTATTTCTTTTGCATCCATCTGATGAGTTAAGCTTTTTTCAACTGATTTTTATAGTTTGTTCTTATGTTGTACTGTTACACCACTGTCTCAGGTTAGGGGAGGGTTGACCGCTCACAAACATGTTTAACCCCGCCACATTCTGTATGTGCCTGTCCCAAGTCAGGAGCCTGTAGTTCAGTGGTTGTCGTTGGTTCATGTCTGTCATATTTGTTTTTCGTAAACTGTTTTGTTATAAATTAGGCCGTTAGTTTTCTCAATTGAATTGTTTCATATTTTTCATTTCGGGGCCTTTTATAGCCGTCCAAACGGTATGGGTTTTTCTCATTGTTGAAGGCCGTACGGTTGCCTATAATTGCTTACATCTAATTCATTTCAACTTTGGTGATGTTGTCTCATTGACAATCATACCACATCTCCTTATTTTTATTTTCTTAATGTCCGCTCCTTCTCAACGCCAGATGTCCAACACGGTTTAGTAAATGAATTTCATCCACACTTACGGACTTTTTTATATGCTGCAAAATGTAAAAAAGTCACCATATCGTTATACATTGTATATAGTATCATTGTCTACATTATCCGAGTTTATTTCCTTTTTCCAAAATTGTAAAGGTTCGTGTAAAAATTGTTTATGCAATTCGATTTGATTGTGCCATGCTGGTAGCTTACTAAATTAATTCAATACTTTTTTGGATTATGTTGCAACACTATTTCAGCTAAAACTGGCAAATGATCGGATGTACCACTAACCGAACCGTCACTAAGGATTTCATAAGAGTTTGCTACCTATATATACTATCATTCATAAGAATATAATCAATCATTGATGTCTTATTAATAAATGTATAATATCGCCCTTTAAGTTTGATTTTTCCACATGAAAACAACAATTGACATCTTTTAACAAATTCAATTAGCTCAACAGACTTGTAGTAAGTATATGTAAGAGAATGATAATCCCTTTCTTCATGAAGAAAGGGATTGTCATCATGAAAAAAGGGATTATCATTCTCTTACAAACTTAGAATATTGTAAAGTGCTCAAGGCTCAAGTGATCTTTTGGTTGGCTGTATTCAAGAATTTGTTTCATTGTCAGTGCAATTTTTATAGACAAGACAACACAAGACAAATACTTTTTCAAAGTCTCACCTTATGTACATACATATAAAACATAGACATATATAAAAGGTAAACAACAGCTTATACATAAGCCACTCTAAAAGAAAATGATTAAAACATAGTAACATAAAAATAATGCATATACAAGCATTAAACATATAAAACACTTTTTCTTTTTAATAATATATCGTGGCAGATTTTGGCAGTGTAAAATTGCATATATACATTATTTAACATAAATATAAGTTTTTCATCATCAAACATATCCATAAAACTATCGTCAAATTGACTTGCACGATTAAAAAGGCTATCACGTAAATCTGCATATATTGGACATTGCAATAACACATGTTTTTCATTTTCAATTGCATTACAATTAAAACACAACCTTTTCTCTAAACAAATATTCTCATAACTCCCCGTTTCTATTCGAATAGGTGCGACGCCACACCGAAATTTAGACATAGCACTCCTGTATTTACCAGGCATATTTTTAATCAAATAATTCTCAACACTATATATACATTTAAATTATCTGTAAGTTCTCAATTTACTTGTATCATTAGACATCAATTTTCTTAACCAATCCTGCTTAAAATTTTCAAATGATACATTTTCGATATCTTTTATATCACTCTTACTTAAAATATAATTAGTATTGCATAAATAATTCATATCAAGACTTATAAATTTGGCATTTACTCTAAATTGCCAATTTTTTATTTTACCCTTTCGATAGGAATTACTCCATAAAAAAACTTTTTTATTTAACCTCTCATCACACATTTTTGTTAATCATGATCAGTTTCTAGATACACAAGACCATTGTTTAATACTATAAGGCATCCAGCCCATATCACCATATAATGACAGATTAGGTGTATATTTATCGACACCCATAAAAAAGCGCATGGCTCTATTCTTCACACTATTAATACATGATAAATCCTTCGTACCCCATATGGCAGCACCATATTCAATTACAGACCAAACTAGAGAATCAAAAACCTCCATTTGCTTTACACTTGGATATTAACAACCCTAGTGATCTAATAGCGGATTTTGCCACCGCTTTTGCCATATCATCATAACTCAAAAATTCAGTAAAAAGTAGTCCAAGATAATTATATTGAGATACAGTATCTATTTTGTTTCCATTAAATAAAAATGGAAAAGTAGTTCTAGGCACAGACTGTGTTCTAAAATGTACAATGTTTGACTTAACTAAATAAACTGTCATAACATTTTTATTGCACCATGTATTGAGTGTATCTAACAATTTTTGTAAATCATTGTCATTTTCAGTTAAAAAAAACGACATCATCTGCATACAATAATATACAAACTTTATCATTATCAATATTAATACCAATATTTAACCTTTTAATATCATCAATTAGATCATTAATAAAAATAATGAACAATAATGGGGATAATATACACCCTTGTTTTAAGCCACAATTTACGTTAAACCAATCAGTAAAATTACCGTTAATCTTAACACAAGACTGAACATTTTTATACAATGTGTATTGCCTGCAGCATTTTCGAACTTATTCCTAACGACTGTAGTTTACAAAACAATAAATCTCTATTTATCCAATCATAGGCCTTTTTAAAGTCAATAAATGCAATATAAGTTGAAAGTTTTCGAAGTTTTCGTGTACTTATATGGTCCAATGTATTTCTACCTTTTCTAAAGCCATTTTGCACGTCATGCAGGAAGTTGATGTCATCAAGTTTGTGTGTTAAAAGTACATTAAGAACAACACAATAGAGTTTATATGAAGTTGGCGCTAAAGTCAAACCGCGATACGACAGAGGGTCTCGTGGGTCTGACGTGGCACTCTTGGGGATTGGAGTAATAACACCCTTTGACCACATAAAAGGTACCTTCCCAGAGTTATAACAAACATTAAATATTCTAGTTAATGCCATCAACGTAGTCTGATTCTTATCAAGTTCAACGGAATCTCATCATAACCAGGAGCAATTCCGCTTTTAGAAGACAGTAGAACGTTCAAAACCTCTTCAACTGAAATTTCACAGTCAAGCAGATCATCAAGTATAGATTGATTATTTAATACATAATCATAATTATTACAATTTCTATTAAACATATTAGAAAACTCAGATTTTCATTTATATAATATATCATTTTAATTACACGAAATAGACCCATCACTAAGTTTCACCTCCATAGGAATACCACTTTGACGCTCGTTTCCTACACCAATTCTACCAATCTTTCTTCAAAATTCCTTTGGATTTTTACAAGAATTATCCAAATCTTTTTGAAACAAATACCGATACTGACGTTTTGATCTTTGCACAGCTTTATCAAATACTTTCCGTTTTTTTATAAAATAATTGCGAAACTCTTTCTTTTGAATTCGATTTTTACATCTTATCCCGTTTTTCCAGAATAACACACTTCATTCCAGAGAACTGTTAAATCATCATTCCACCATGGTTTCCTACACTTTCTCTTTTTATTACTGGCTCCATCATGTATACATATCGTTTTAGATGGAAGTTTTGACGACATTTCGTTTTTTATAGCGCTCACAAAATCTTCGTACACACGGTCAATTTTGTCTTGAGTGGCCTCAGAAGATTCCAAGCGCTGAATAAGCTCATTAATTTCAGAAATAGCAGAACTAGTTAGAAGCCTATCATCGGGTAGATTGTGTGTATCGGATTTGGTTGTTTTACGTACATTTTGAGTTATGTTGTTTGTTTCGATTCCAGAACTAAAATTCAACGAGAAGTCACATGACAGGAAGGAGTGATCCGGAACGATTCTGGTCAGATCGTATTTACCGATGGCACAAGTTTAATTGATCATTACACTTGTTCTAGTTACTTTGAAATTATCGAAACAATCAAGCATTTCGTATGGTACCACACATTAATCTACGACGCTGCTACCACGTGAAGATACAAATGAAAAGTCGTTTTGAACTGTTTTACGTCCATTTAAAATACACAAAATTTTACGTCAGTTAAGAAATCACAAAAAATACTACCATAACTATTATGATGAAAGTCAATTACATGTCTTTCGGGTAAACTGTCTATTCCGGCAATCCAATCTGACAAATTGGAACATCTACTATTCCAATCGCCACACACATAATCAAAGTACTGAAGTACTGAACATCGGATGACCGCAAGTTCTTGTGGATGGTCAAAAGCACTTGTCACAGAAAAAAATCACATCTCTATACATGAAACTGAGGTTAATGTACAGAGATGTATTTTTTTCTGAGACAAGTTCGTGCGTGGATGATGAATAAATGACAGGAAATTCAACCTCACCGTAATAACTATTATATTTTAGTGATACAAATCAGTATACACTGGTTTGTTGTTATATATTATTATAATATTAATATAACAGTTACATATATATATAATTTTCATCCATTTGTATATCATTCTATTATACTATTCTAATAATAGTGCAGTGCAAGTGCAAAGTGCACACTCTTCTGTAAAAATTCGATTTTTCTAAAAGATTGGATATGAGTAGGCATTCATATTTTCCCGCAAAAACAATTACAGAGTTACCGGTCGTTGCCGGGATTGTCGCAAAACGTTCTTGAGATATTCTTCCGCATGCTTTAACACAATTTTTCGGTACGTGTGCATAGATATTATCAATGATTTTTTACTTATATATATATATATATATATATATCTAACGACAAAACATTTTCATATTATTAATTTATGTTCTAAACAAAAATATTTTTATCAGTATTCATTGAAGAGATGTATTTATAACAAACGATAAGGAATGTTAGTTTGCACTCGTTAATATCCGCGTATTTATCATGTTTATAGATCGGTTACAAACCCAAAACGAAAGTTACGTAATGGAAATCTAGGCAATTGCAATACATCGGAATGCCCTCACGGTCATCGCGATGTAAAAAGGAGACCCTTGAGGAAGGGTGCAGATTTTTGACATTAAGGTTTCAAAAAATTCGTTCACGTTTACTGCACATGTGGAGTTTTCAGGTGGCAAATATACAACACAAACACAGAAAGCGTTCTGTAAACAGTTTTTATCCTCCAATCCATCTGTATCATTGTCAATTATTTCAACATTAAATTGACTGCAAATATCATTTCTTATTAAAAGTCCGACCACATCAGAACCATTTTTCGCACGCACGTGAATGTTTTTACGATGAAAACCGAACCAGTTATAACCATCGACTTCAATGCCTTTATTACCGGTCAAATGCGTTTCCGAAATTCCAACCATATGCAGATTATAATATTTAAAACATGAATCTAAAAAGTTAAACTTGACACTATGTACATTTGTATTCCATCCATTAACATTCCAAAATCCGCAGGATAATTAATATCTACCTCCTCTAGTATTTGTTCCGAAGTTCTGACTTCTACCACGACTATAGTTCCCACGACCACGACCGTTATAATTTCGACTTCGATCGTTATTGTTCGATTTTGAATTACTGTCTTGTTGATTTTCAAGGTGTTTTGGTGATCTGTTATTTTCGGACCTATCTAATTCACCTCTATGACTGTTTTTATCTAATTTTGGTTTCACAACTGTTCCCTTGATATCTAATTTATTTTCGCCAATAGCTTTCACAATATTCTTCAGGCTAGCATTTAAAATCCGCTGCGCTTTAGGAATTGAATGTTCAATGAATACATTTTTAAAATTCCGTGATTCATTTAAGCTACTTTTTTTCTCCATCACTTTTCGCTTGTCTTCTGAAGACGCAAAGCCAATTACAACAACACCATGTTTTCCTGTGCGATTATCAAATTTACGCTCCGCTGATACAGGTTTAACATCCTTTGGTCGCAAACCATCCTTGATCAATGCAGTTGCTTTTTTCAACACATTTTCGGTTTCGGTCTGCGGTAAATTTCGCACAACAATTTTTATAATTAATGCGGACTTCCTTTTTAGGCATTTCATTTATGGATTAGTTTAAGCGATGTAAGGACTTTCTTATATTTTGGAAATTATAATAAATTGTATTTCAAACAATAGATGACACAACAGTACGATGAAATGGTAGGAATTTAGGCATTTTATTTATGGATTAGTTTTAGCAATGTAAGGACTTTCTTATATTTTGGAAATTACAATAAATTGTGTTTTAAAAAATATATTACACAAAAGTACGATGAAATGGTAGGAATTGTATAAGTTTTCTAATTATGAGTATGAAAGTAAATCATGTAATATTTTCCTCTTATAGTTGATGTGTTTCCCACGGTTTTAGTTCGTTATCCGGATTTGTTTTTGCTTATCGAATTAGGACTATTGAACAGCGGTATACTACTGTTGCCTTTAGTGAGGAATTATCTTATTGTTTAATTATTTACAGTTCAAATCAATAAATTATAAATTTGAGTTACAACTAAATATGATTTCACAGCCAATATTGTGGTCAACCTCTTTACATCAAATACTACTACATTATGTGAGGTAATTAACATACACTATAATAAAATATTAATTATTCCGACCATCGCGCGCGGAAGTAGTCAAGAACACAGTATTATTTTTTTTCAGGGGTTGACAGGACACACGTAATCGTCATTAGTTTAAACTTCAAGGTTCTTATGCAAGCAAATTTAATAAACAATGCTTTTATATAGGTTTTTTTTGTTGTTTTCACTTTACGTCGGGCTTTATCTCTGATCTTATTTCAGTGTGCACAGTTCTAATTCTTCATATATCCCCTTTATCAATATTAGGAAATCTGTTTGGACGATTCCATATATCATTATGTTTTAGGGGTTTTTAGATTCAGTGTCGAGTTGATGTATATTATATAGCGTTGTCTGCGAGAAATAAATATTTTTTCTGATAATGTTACTAAATTTAAAACCAATTTTAATATAATTAACATAATTTTTTTTATATATTCTATATAACTGTGTAAATTGATCGAAATGTGAATGACAACATAGACCTGAAATTCAGTATGGCCTTTCCCGTTTTACACATGACATTTGCGCGGGAAATTCGTCCATCGTAATTTATTAATGAATTGTTGGGTTATTGTTATGATATATAAATTGTGTTTGGGTGAAAGGTGGTATGATTTAATGTGATGTAATTTGTGTGCTCTACTACAGTACATACATTGACGTCAGGTTTGTACACATAAAGCTCTAGTTTAGTCACAACTGAAGTCTAGAGCATATATATCCCATCATATTTCAACCAACATTGGCAACAAATACAACGGATTTATTATTAATGCATGTTACATAATTAGGTTTTTTTTTTGGCGAAAACTAATTAGCTTATTTTCCCTGAAAAACTTCCTTGATACAGAAACATTTTATAAAGTTGATATTTTCTTTATATTTTTCTGTGTCAAAATGACCTAAATATGAAGAAATGTGTATGACAACATAGACCTGAAATTCAGTATGATCTTTCCCGTTTTACACATGACATCTACACGGGAAAAGCTTCCATTCGAATGTATCACCATTGCGACAATTAAATTTGTTTCTGCATTCATAGGTGGATCCAGGGGGCCCTGGTAGAGTCCCATGCCCCCTTTTGTTGGGAAAATTTGGTTGATTATATAGGGAATCACCGAAGCATGACTGGAGCGGGCCCCTCTTAGTCAGTGGGCCAGCTCTTATGAAAATCTTAATCAGCCACTGCCTGGGGGCCAGGCCTCCCCTTTTGTGGGAAAAATTTGGGTGATTATATAGGGAATCGCTGAAGCATGATTGACTCAATGACTGGAGTGGGCCCTTTGTAGGTCAGGCAGCGCCTTCCCCCACCCTATATAAAGTTCTGATTCGACCACTGACATTGTTATTTACTGACGTGTTTTAATTTGATTTCCTACCACTACAGTGCAGTATTCAAGTAGAACAGTATCAACATTTGATTTCGGGTTTAAATTTGTCCACTCCACATATACATAATACACATATACTGGTCCCAGATGAGATGGACTTTTTAAAACAATCTTCGTTTTCTATTGAAAATTAGTGGATCCATCCTTTGAAAAAAATACCAACCCCCCTTTATAAGTTAAAAAAGGCTAAATTTTCTTTTTCTCTTTTCTACAACAGCAAAATAAGGGATATCCCTCATTTTTTTTTTTTTTTTGAGGGGTTCCAAACTGAGCTGTTGTTTAGTTGTTAAAATGGCCATTACTTTTCTCGATTGAATTGTTGCATACTTTTCATTTTGGGACGGTTTACAGCCTTCAAGGCTTTTCCTCATTTTATGAAGGCTGTATGGTTGCCTAAATTTACTTACATCCATGTACATAATGTGAACTTTGGTGAATATTTGTTATTTATAAAAATAAATCCCATGTCAATATTACATTTACATGTACAACAATCAGACATCAACCCAACGCCAAACTGAATGTAATTGAAAAATATCTAGAGGTTAAATTAATATACAGTCGAACAATAAACAAAATTAAAAATTATACAGTGAATTTTTGAAAAGAAATATCATATACATGTATTTGCAAGATTCAAAATATATCTTTCACAATTTATTAAGTTGTAGGTTCACCTACAATTTTTATATGCCCTTTTATGGGACTTATTATGGCATACCGTTGTCTGTCCGTCTGTCTGTCAGAACGTCCGTCATCAACATGCCAGACATTAATAACTCAACAACACTTTAACCAATTTGCATGAAACTTTGGTGAATTGTTTATATCTATTGACGTGAGCTCGCTTTCGTTTGTTATAAATGTTTTATTTTTCCTTTCAGAGTTATGGAGTTTTTATTCATACAAAAAAGGGGACATTTTTCCAGTTTTCAGACAGTAACTCAAAAATGCTTTTACTAATTTGCAAGAAACTTTGTTTATTTAAAACTGATTTCATTGTGGCTAGTCGGTAAAAAGGATGTCATGTAGAGAAGTGAATACTTTAATTTTGAGACATATTTGAAAACAACAAATAGACGTCTATAAGAATGATTAGAGGGGAATTTGATTGGTCGTAGATTTGGAATCTTATTTTATTATGAAGTCTGATTTGGACATCGTCTTGAGGAATGGAGGTTGATTAGAAATCTGACATCAATCTGAGACTTATATGTGTATACATATATTATTGAATCAGTTGTGAGGGTAAATAGACACCGATAGGGTTATTAAAAAAGAATTGGTGTTCAATGTTCACCAGTTTACTATGATTAGGTGAAAGTTTGTTCTTAATTCAAACAGAGGGCACAAAGCCTACATGTATAACAATTTGTGCATGAAGTGATTGTTATATATGCTAGGTTGGAATGATTTTACCAAAACTTTGTAAGCTTTAACAGGTTTATATACTAAAATTATAAAAATGAATCGTGTCTTTTTCAGGCTTTCTGATCCATGCAGTATGTCATTTTTGTGAGATGTGATTATTGACAATGGATGTTCCGAAAGGACCTGTACAAAGTATATCACTGGATTGAGCTCTTTGTCTAAGTGTATTATTAAAGTGCTTTGCTTTGAGCTCAGTTCATTGTTATGCAATTCATTCTTGGTGAATTTAAAGATTTGATAGACAACTCTCAACTGCACCAGGAATGTTTTAAGTAGTATCCATTCTATGTAAGTAGTGATTGGAAGATAAAGGCATTTTATTTACATTTGATCCAAACACTTTGGTCCAGAAGCCAAATTGAATACAAGAACAGTTCCAATTGCAATGTCCCCCATGCTACACTTATTTAATATTTCCAAGGGCATAACTCTTAAAAAAGTCAATTGTCGACCAATTTAGAACTTGTCGAGATATTACTGATATTAACCTATAATATAAGTTTTATAAAAATCTGGCAAGAATTATACACGTACCTGTGAGAGTGCTAACTAGGCCATTTTCCATAAATTTAATATTTCGAAGTGACATAACTCTTTTAAAAAAGTCGATCGTCCACCATTATGGAAGTTAATTGAGATATTGCTGATATTAACCTATAGTATATGTTTTTTTAAATTTCTGACAAGAATTGTACTCATGACAGTGCTAACAAGGCCATTACATAAATTTGATATTTTCAAGGGCACAACTCTTATACATGTAATATGTCGACATCCACCATTTTAGAATTTGTCCATGATATTGCTGATATATACCTATATAAAATGTGTTTTATAAAAATCTGGCAAGATTTGTACCCGTGAATGCGCCAATGAGGTCATTTTCCATAAATGTAATATTTTTATGAGGCATAACTCTTTAAAAAAAAGTTGATCAACCACCATTAAGGAACTTGTCCGAGATATTGCTGATATTAACCTATAGTATAAGTTTTATAAAATCTGAAAAGAGTTTTACCTGTGAGAGCGCTAACAAGACCATTACATTCATTTAATTTTTTCAAGAGGCTCAACTCTTTTGTAATAAGTGGATGTCCATCATTTCAGAATTTGTTCAAGATATTGCTGATATTAACCTATAATTTACATGTAAGTTTTATAAATATTTGACAAGAATTGTACTCGTGAGAGCGTTAACGAGCCCATTTTCCATAAATTTAATACTTTCAAGAGGCAAATCTCTTTTAAAATAAGTCGATCGTCCACCATTTTAGAACTTGTCCACGATATAGCTGATATTCACCTATAGTATTAGTGTTATAAAAATCTGGCAAGAATTGTAAACATGACAGTGCTAACAAGACTGAAAGGACCGACACACAGAGGCACAGCCAGACGCTTGGTATTTCCATGTCCCCTGCAACGTGTTACACGGGGGAAAAAGCACAAAATTACCAAACAAATGCTACACGTGCTAGTAGCAATATGATGCTCGGTGGTTTTGTAACACTTTTAAAACATCTGTTCTGCATGTAAATGGTCATTCACTATATGTAAAAGAAAAGGACAAACTTCATAGGGCATATCATGCTAATTGATTTTAAAAATTATGGTTTTTAAAATTATATTTCATTGTTTGACATTTATTATTCATTTGTTAATTTATTAATTTGTGTGAATTAGCAGTAAATGTCAATTACAGCACTTTAATACTACATCAAAACTAGCTCACTGTACTGGTCTTACTTATATTTGTATCCATATGACAAAATATCTTGAAACAATAAAATTGAGAATGGAAATGGGGAATGTGTCAAAGAGACAACAACCCGACCACAGAACAGACAACAGCAGAAGGCCACCAACAGGTCTTCAATGCAGCGAGAAATTCCCGCACCCGGAGGCGTCCTTCAGCTTGCCCCTAAACAAATATATATACTAAACTCCAAATTGTACACAAGAAACTAAAATTAAAAATAATACAAGACTAACAAAGGCTAGAGGCTCCTGACTTGGGACAGGCGCAAAAATCTCAATCCCGTTCTTTTCTTTGTAACACCTGTAAACAAAGTTTTCATTTGTCGAATGACGACCTCGTATCTTTGAACTTGCAATTTACCGTTGATCTAGTTTTAGTGTGGGGCATAAGGGAGATTTAGTTACTCTCTTCCCACTTATGTAAAAGTTTAGCTACCTCTTTACAAAGTGTCCATGTTAAGATATTGTAGCGCGCAAGGGAAGTGCTATTTTGCAGGTTGCGGGTTGCAGGTTGCAGGTCACACATATCAATATTATTATATGTAAAAAGGTCATATTAGGGGAATGAATACATATACAATCAAACCATGACTGATAAATTTACAAATTATTTCTTACGTTACACATACTGTAGGATAGAAGTATTTTGTCAGTTATCAGTTGTCAGTATTTGATTTTGTCATTTTTTTTTTATCATATTCAATAATCATAATTTTAATATACATACATGTATCTTTTGATGCTTATCATACTGCTCAATTGCTATTAATTGTTCTAAAAATTGATTCTAGTAAAGTTAAAGTAATAAAAACTTCAAATTGACATATGCTGAACCGGTTCTATGGAACACATAAATCTGTCTAAATCTAGTTACATAAACAATTAAATTCCTTTCAGTGGACGTTCAACATCTTGAAATTTTTAGCTTTAAATAGTTTTATGCATTTTCTTGCATGAATATAAATTAGTGCAAGAAGCAAACAAAATAATTTGCTTCCTAAGTCAGTTTTTTTGTGTAAAGACCCAAAACCAAAGCTTGGACATTACAGAGACCCTTGAGAGTCAACATTAGTTTGCAGACCCAGCCACAATAAGTGAAACGGGTGAGTATTCTTATTTCTACTTTCTTTTTTTTGGGGGGGGGGGGGGGGGGGGGGGGGAATGGGGGGTTGCTTCAGTCTGTTCTGTTGCAAGTGTTCATTTTCAATTTGTCTAATGATTTATAAGTAAAAAAAAAATTTTTTCTTTAAAAGGAGACTGTTTATAAAGTATACACCTCCCCAAATTTCAAGGAGGGATATCATAAGCACACCTGCATACCATTTTCCATTTGCAAAACATATTTATTTTTATTTTTACATTAACAAGTCAAGGAAATAGAGTTAAACAATATGGAGTGAAGTTTTGGGAATTACGGTTAAAGATTTAAATGAATTCTTATTATTACAAAAACAATAAAACAATAATAATCAACTACATTACACTGCTTACATTCTGTTTTTATTGTTTATTTTGTACAGATTCAGAATAAAGTAGTACGTAGAAGTAGTAAAAAGTTGTGAAAGTAAAGAAACAAGACTTCTGAAAGGTAAGAATTTCATGTTAGCTATTTTCATCTAGTAAGATATATTTTTAAAATGAACTCAAAAGTCTTTGTCATTTGTTAAAATCTTGTTAACTTTAACTCCTATGAAGGACAACTCTTCTAATCACAGTGATGTTTTAAATGTATCTGTTTCCGTAAAAAAAGACCTAAATGTTGCTTTTGGGTTTTCATCTCATATATACTAGACCCCCCTCCCCCCGCCTCCTCCATCAATAAGGATATTTTTTCTATTTTATTTCCTAACAATGTTGTGTTTATTCTACAGAAAAATCATAGATACAAATAACTAAGAGAAAGGTTCAATTTCTTGGTCAATTGGGTCATAAATTAATATGATCCCAAGATTTTGTTTTGACTGCTGTTGCAATAAGTAATTAATTTTATTGATAAGGGATACACTTTCTTGTTTAATGGGTCTCTGTCATGCAAACAAAGGGTAAAAATCCTCATTTAAGGACGATACCTCCTATAGACGAATTTCGAATTCGTGCACTTTCCCGTAAATTTCCTATGTCACAATGGTTATGTTATTACGTCACAGGAAGAACCGATTGTTCGATGACGTCGTTTACGCCGATTGACCTCGGGTCAAC
This sequence comes from Mytilus californianus, assembly GCF_021869535.1. Classification (NCBI taxonomy): domain Eukaryota; kingdom Metazoa; phylum Mollusca; class Bivalvia; order Mytilida; family Mytilidae; genus Mytilus; species Mytilus californianus. The sequence goes on along the minus strand of NW_026262723.1, from coordinate 47,023,333 downwards.
CGGCGTAACTCATTCATAAAAAAAAACAACTCGAGATTGGCGTGTAGAGTCGACTGTCAATTTTGACCAAGTTGATATATTTGCAGATCTTATCCTGCTGATTATTTTGCTTTTACAGTTTTCAAGATAATAAGCAATAATGAAACAAATGGGTAAACATCATCATTTAAGGGCAATAACGCCTATAAGAAGCCGTCTGACAGTTTTGGTGTAATTGAATAGTAGGCAGATCTTATTTGTCTGCTCCTGTTAGATTTATTCTATCTCTAGCAATTTTAATGGCAATTGACACAACTTGCATTTTAGTCCTATTTTCTACTTGTAGTTATGTCGACAATGTTGGTTGACGAGCGGGATCATTGGACACATTTAAAAAATGTGCCCCTTTGTAGAAAATTTAAGTTTTTTTTAACAAAAATAACAAAAAGGGAATTATATTTCCAACAACTTTTTGCAGCCTATTGTCTGAAACCTGGTTGAAAATAAAATGGCTGACACGAGTAAAATTACATCTGTTGAATTATTTAGATTACTCATCAGAAGTGATTGATTGATTGTTGGTTGCTTAACGTCCAGTGGAAAGTATTTCATGCATGTTCAGGACGATACTCTACAAGACATTGCGTATTAATGTTAAAACAGAAATGTCAACCATCTATGGAGTAATGTTTAGCATTTGCAACAGTAATACCAACACCATATGGAGTAATGTTAACATTCAACGATTAGCAGGTAAAATGCAACAATCACTGGTTTTAATCAAGGTTCGCAGTTGCCAAAAAGTTTAATTTTCTCTTCAGTCTTGAGTTCATTCACTTTTACTTTTTTTTCACATCTTTTGCCTTGGTTCATCCTTAACCTGAAATCTGTGAGTTGAAAAAAACATCAACAAAACAGTCAATTAGAATTATTTACTCTCCAAGGAACAATAAATGATCAACGTAATTAATGCCGATGCACAATCAAAAGATAAAACAAACAGATAAAGAATTTAAAAATCTTTAATGACAGAAATGTTCTGTTCCCCTTATTTTTTTTCAGAATACAAAATAAATATGATAAATATAATGAAATTTTGAATAAATTAAAAGATTAACAAAGAGCCGTACAACATGAACATGTACAAGAGAGGCGAAATATACCAAAGGGACATCCAAACTCATAAGTTGAAAATAAAATAACAACGCCATGGCAAAAAAAGAAAAAGACGAAAACATAACATAGATAACTAAAGACTGAGCAAAACGACCCCCACCAAAAACTGGGGATCATCTCAGGTGCTCCGGAAGGGTAAGCTGATCCTGCTCCACATGCATGAGGCACGCGTCTTGTTTCTCGTGTAAGTACAAACCCGGTGATAAGTCTAATTTGGTAGGTCACATTCGGGGGAAAGGAGGGCGGGATGGTGGTTACGAAGATTGGAACATATCCGTCGTCATCTGTGAAACAGATATTCCATAACGGTAAACCAACTCGTGATGGCGTCCGTAAAATTCCCGAAGGGATGATTTCAACTTCACCACTTGGAACTCTTGGTTCAAAAGCTTCCTTGTGAGCAGCAACCTTCTGGGAACTCTTGAGAGGAAACGCAAGCCCTTGAATATCGTATCAACTGGGAGATATATACTACACATGGAGGCGCTGCTGGAATGTTGCTACCTAGAAATCGAAAGTCCAAGCCGTAAAGTTTTGTTCTCAATCGACCCTCATTGTCAATTTCAAGATATAAGCCAAGTTATGAGGCAGACTTAACTGTATCTGTTGTATCCTTTATCTCAAGTTCGATGGGATAGATACATTCAACATAGTCACCAAACTTTGAAATATTTATTGAGAGAACATCATCTATTTAGCGGAAAGTGAAGTTAAAGGATAATGCTAATTTCTTTTCTTTCTTTCTATGAAGCTCCTGTATGAAGTAAGCTAGCCTCATATGAATAAAGGAACAAGTCGGCAAGCAGAGAAACAAAGTTGGTTTCAATGGAAATCCCGATTGTGTGTTGAAAAGCACGTCCTCAAAACGTAACAAATATTTTGTCAATCAAGAAATCAAGCATCTTGATAATGTCAGTTTCAGAGAATGTTTTGTTTTAATCAGAGTGGGTTTTACAAATTACGATGTATCCCTCACTAAGACTAGATTCTTGTATTTTCGTTGGCCATTCTTATTTATAAAACAAAACAGGACCAACTCTTTCAATTGGTCTTGTATGTACTCTAAAAGAATTTGGGATTTTTTTAGTATCCCCATCTGATTCACGCCACCTCTAGAATATGTAGTTTCACAATAACCTTGAAGTCTGGCATTGATTGTTGATACAATTGATGTTAATATTGTAGAAAGAGGTTTTGTGGGGCAATTGGAAGACCCATAAATATAACGTTGTTGGTAAGGACACTTATGTTATTTAAAGATTGATGTAGCATGTGTATTCATAGACCCATTCATTTTTTAAATTCTGTATCAACGACCTCGCAGCCGTCGTCTATTCGGAAAGAGTATCAACATCTGATTTCTTGCGCTTAAACCATTGCCTGGCATAGTCCTCTACTGAATCCATCAGTATTTTGAAGTTGTATTTTTAATTGATGGATTTGGGCTCACGATATTTCGGGCATTTGGATAACACATTTCACAGAAAAGTTATTGACAATGGTTAGGTCACCAGTTATATCGTGACCAGTCGGATTATATATCAACGAGGAACTAGCGCAGGTGCACTCATGAGGTTGAGACTTGAAGTCGTCAATATTGAGGGTAGTAATTGAAAATTTAAGATGTAATTGGTTTAGTATAGGTATAAGTAATATATATAGCACGCCTTTTATGAATTATAGAAAAAATTACCTTTCATGTTACAAGAAATGATAAGTACAGACTGATCTTTAAAATAAGGAGGTATTTTCGAGTGAACTGACTTATGATAAGGATATGGCCCAAGTGGATGGCATCGAGACCTTTGTAGGCAAATGAAAGTTTTAGAAAGGATCTTTCCTCCTTTTCATCTTTTCCAATGCAAACTAGTTTGAAAAGTCTATGACTGGCAATATCCGAGATGATAGCTGTAAGTTTGTATTGGTTTGAATTGGGGTCTGTAACAGTGGTTGTCAAATATAAGCTGTGCCGAGAATGAAGTATTGAAAGGAGAAATGAATAAAGCTTCGTGCGAATGTGATGAATATCTATAACGGCTTTTGTATAAATGGCAGCAGGTCATTGATAGAGACATCATGGAGAGTAGGTGATGTATTATGACGATGACCATGACTGCGTCTACGTCTACACCGAGGAGTAGAGTTGAAAATGTTCATGACATTCACCGAGCTACAGGAATGACTTGATAGAATACCACTACATCAATTTTGTCATTGCAACCATATGGAGTACGAACTTGCATAAAAAAATTGCACGATCAGACGAATTAAAATGCTTGTTATCAATGTCGTTGATTTGTTGATTTACAATTCTGATCATCGTAGCTTCCGGTAAAGTAAGATTTTTAGTTAGATTCAGTGAATTGAGCATCTGTGATTAACATTTTACAGATTTTGCAGTTTTTGGTTTTAACATTTAGAAATGAGACAGTGTTGATCAGAGTCATTAAAGTCCAAAATATCTTGTAGAAGAACTGAACGCGGCCGCGTACGAAGATTATTGCTATTGTCATATATATGATCATATTCGAGGTATTTGTCGTGTCATTTCAGACGACATCGTGTACATGGTCACATTCGGGGAAAAGGACGGGATTGTGGTTACGAAAATTGGAATATATCCGTCGTCATCTGTGAAACAGATATTCCATAACGGTCTACCAACTCGTTATGGTGTACGTAAAATTTCCATGAAGGGATGATTTCCTTTTCACCACTTGGAAGAGCAATATACAGTCTTCAACAACAGTCAGTTGTCTATACAATATGTCAAGCTGTAAATCGTCCAGAATCTATTCAAGATTTGAATGAAATTAACAGAAACAATAAAAAATCTGCCATTAACACCAATTCTTCAAACAACGTAACCATTAAGATATGACATACGGCAACTACTGACAAAGTTCCTGACTTGTGACATGCAGATTTGAATGTGGCGGGTTACTCTCCATAAGTTTAATCTCTAAATCTGCTAGTAAGAAATCATGCTGTCTTAATAGCGGCTCAAGTCTCTACATCATAGAAGATCTCATTCAGTATCGTCATCAACAGATAAACTAAAGAAGCATTTTAGTACTGCTCCAGCCTATAAATTAGTGGAATGATTTATTTTTATCATAGACATACGAGGCGCAGTGTTTGAACAACAGTACAATGATAACCTTTATCAATAAGTCTATTGAGCCAAGGAGACATATTTGAAGGACAACTACAAAATTATATATATATAGCTTTATAAACAATATTACCGTAAAGTTCGATTTTAGATACAACTTTTCTGTAATATTCATGAACAACCGAAATTAAGTGCAATAGATTCTACCACTGCATCGAGTGTAATACGATATTTATCCACTCAAAACAGTTAAAACGCAAGGCTCGCCGAGTGTTTTAAATATTTAGAATTTAACTGTCGAGAATGAATAGATATCGTATTGAACGAAATTTGGTGGTGGAATCTGTTTCTCTAATGATTTTTAGACGATATGCAGACACATTTCGAATGATCTGCAAAAAGATGCGTTCTTTCTATATGACGTCATCAGGCATGTCACCTTTTTCATGACGTCACAATGGAAATTTCAAAGGAGAGCAAGAAAATTTGACGTCATAATCGAATTTTAACTAATGAAGAACTGAGATCAAACGAACCACACGTTGATTAAATAAAAAGAATCAACAGGTCAGGAAAAGTATAAATCGGGTAAACAAAGGCAACAGTAGTATACCGCTGTTCAATAGTCATAATTCGATTAAGGTGGCTCGGCCCTTTAACAGTGCGCATATTTTAACGCATGTTACTAACGACGAGCGCCTTGGAAACGGTCGCCTTGAGGGGTTTTCTCAAAAATAGTTTTGACGACATTGGAACGCGGCGTGTATGAAAGAACCCTTTCCCAACAAACCATGCAAAACGTTCTACAAAAGCCACAAAACAGGAAATACGTACGGTAGGACTACAGAGTGGTTTGTTCATTTTTCACATAAAAAGGACAGAATTATGCACGATATATTAAAGCATAACATTTAAAAAAAGAAAATATAAATATTGACTTGTACGACGGTATCTGGTGTGTTCGCTCCAAAAACACATTCTCGCCCTACACGTTCGCACCCTATTTTCATTTAAATACTGGTTGAATATATCAAAAGATGTCTTTTAGATGTATTAGTATATATATGAAAATATTTTGCCAATGACGCAATGTTTAACCGTAAACAAAGGATAGCGATGTAAACTGCATGTCACCTTTCGGCTTTCAAAAACAAGTAAAACCCATATAGTATGCTATAGTATAACGGCATCGTGGTTCATCTGCACGCTATAAATAATAAATAAATAAAAAAATAATAAATAAGCTTTATTTAGAGTCGGCAAAGTGTACAAACAGAGTCAACATAAGCTCTAATGAGCTTTTAACCGTTTTATCCGTTTGGCGTTTTTTTTAACATTTTGTTACTGTCATAAATCTATTTTTTACTTGAAATATCTTCATTTCCAAGTATTGCTGGGGTCTTATTCCGGAGTATGTGAAATATTTCCCACTACAAAATTTTGATAATATATATAGTTACGTATTTTTTATTTGCCAAAAATTTTTGAACATAACAATTCCGGAGTATGGGAAATATTTTAACACTGCAAAATTTTGTATTTAATAAGTATTTTTTATTTTCCAAAATTTTTTTTGGACATTACAATTTTCAAACAAAGACTAAATACTTGACAGTCACACATAACATTTTTATTTAAAGATTTATATACTTTATCAAATAATGGGCACGAAAATATCTAACAAATTTTCTGGTATCATGATTCTATGAAATTTGGAACTCTAGTACTATAACATGAGACCTCGGGGCCAATGTTTTCTATTTATAATATTTTCCTTTTACTTATTTTGCTATTTGTTAATTTTCTATTTTCTGTTGTATCTATCAATATGCCAACAGAGTTCGCATTAAAAAAAGAAAGAGGAAATATCAGCGTAAAAACTTAAATAATTGATTAAGAATGAGTTATTATAAAAGACTAACGGAACTCGAGCAACACATTTTTTGTTTTACGCAGAAAAAAAAACCGGACATTTCAATAATTTGCAGTTTTCAACCTTTGATCATGTAGATGAAAGAAAATTGGTCAATAGCAACCGGGACCTTACTAGTATTCCGGCCTTATATATCGGTATATGCTATTATCCCTCAATACCACATGCTTTGCGGCGCAAAATATTTGGCTTGACCAAGTCGGGATTTTGCCTAGGACACACATCCGCAGTCTATCGGGCAGTTCCAAACACTACCAGTTAAAGACATTAAATAAACACAAAATCTTTACTACTAACTAGGTTCAGGAAAAGTTGGGATTGTAATTTTAAAACTCCGCCCAGTACACAGGGACGCTATAATAGTCGGTGATATTGGCAAACTTCTGTCTTACTTTTTGACATGCGTTTTTTTTCAAAAGGGAAGCTAATAAGGAAAGTTCTTGATTTAAAAAAATTAAAGTGGAGTATGTCATTGCGGCAAGAAATATGCATGACAACTTTTTTAATGATGTGTGAACACTGGTTTGACCCACCTGCTAGCTGCAAAGAAACGTAATTATCGGCCTATGATGATAATATGGAGATGCATTTTTTTTTAATATTGACTTTTAAATTTGAACTTTGGTGGATAGTTGTCTCATTGGCAATCATACCACATCTCCTTATTTTCATATCGTAGGGTATAGAAATATGACTTCCCTAATCTGACAGATAATCCCTTGCTATGGCAGGGTGTTCATACAGCTGGATGTATAAATACCTCCGGGGGGGGTAGGAGGGGGCACTTCAATACTTAATTGATAAGGGGTGCCGCTGGGGCCCACCTTTTTCAAAAATTTATATTTCAAAAATGTATACCTTTTCATATATTGCGTAGGTAAAAATGTAACCTTTTCCCTATTATGCTTGGGTTTCATGTAGTGTAATGTAAGACTAGAATACCAAAGTCTTAAAAGAGAAAATTTGGTTGATAAAATCACACCCGGGAACACCAAGAAAGATGACAGACGAAGAAGTTATGGAAACTTTATTGACCTTATATATTTTTGATAGTTTTCCCCGACCTTTTCACATATTTTCAAGCTTGAAAAGGTGACCTATTCCAGCGGCACGTCCTATCACCTTGAATATAGGAAGTGCCCCCTCCCCCACCCCCTCCCGAGATAAATACGCAGCCTCGTATGGTAAAAAGGAGGAATTTTGTCCATACCAAGCATGCATTGTCCATTTATTTTCTAGCGACAGTCCATATAATTTTTGTGTTAACAAGAGTGCACAAGCTGAAATGTCTCACCTGCTTTACTAATCATCATTCATGATTGGTTTTATGTTGATATTCCTAAAGATAAAGTTTCACTACAAGTATCAGAAAAACTTAATATTATCAATGATCATGAAAATGATCAGATAAACCAATCCAAGCCAGCCTTACACAGTGGCGGAGCCAGAATTTTTCATGAAAAGGGGGGGGGGGGTGACTAAGAGAGGCCTGCTCCAGTCATGCTTCAGTGATTCCCTATATAATCAACCAATGGGCCTCCCCCTAAATCCGCCTCTGTTACAATCACCCCATCAACCAAATATTTTAAACATATATATAGTATGCCAGTAACAGACAAAACCATGAACATAAGGTTAAGTTCAGATAGACCCTGCAAGACAGGCATATTTGTTTTTCATTCATTATTTTGTACATAAATATGCCATTAGTTTTCTCATTTGAATTGTTTTAAATTGTACATTTGTCATTTGGAGGCCTTTTATACCCAACTATGCAGTATAGGTTTTACTCATTGTCGAAGGTCATATGATGACATTTAGTTGTTTATTTCTGTGTCATTTGGTCTCTTGTGGAGTGTCTCATTTACAATCATATCACATCTTTTTACTTAATATTTCAATATATACATTTAATAATCATACCATACACCAAATATAATAACCCATTGATTACACAATGTAGCATGTTAAAAGAGGACTTACCATTGACCAATGAACCATGCAAATGTGGTCAATGACAATTGCCAGACAGACATGTACTCCTTACATTTGTGAATCATTGCATACATATAGTTTATCTACTACATGTACTTTTAGTATTAGAAAAAACAGACAAAAACACAAAAACATGACATTGACAAATGACCTATTGCTAACAGTATCTGATAAACAACCCTAATCAGGTAACTTTAACCTTGATCACTGATCCATGAAATGTGCTTGAGATCTTTGTAGCAATCTGTATTAATTTGAGTGCATATCTAAATTTACAAAACAAAATTAATCTGGATTTTTGTGATACTATAAATTTAGAAATTATTGTGAGGTTATTATTAGTGCAAATAATGCCACAGGGTGAATATCGCAAAAATTATAATAAGAACTTGCATTCTGATAACTGAATTATAGATCTTTATGCAGATTTTTTTTGTAATCGCAATAATTAAACTCGCAATTTAGTCCATTCGTCAAAAATCGCAATAATAAATGCACGCAATAATTTCTGAATTTACAGTAGGTAAAAATGTTGTCAGTTAATAGTGAGACACAAGTTTTCCCAGACAATATATAATTCTTTTGGTTGTTTTGTTTGGTTGCTGTCTCATTGAACAAAACTGTATTTTATTTCTCCTTTTATCCAGAAAATATAACTTTTGAAATAGAAACTGAATAGCATATGAATGGAAAACAAATGCCAAATGATGTAAAATAATTCAAGTGGCCATTTAGGTCAGGGGTTGGCGAGGTAAAAGATGAGGCAAAGGCATGTGCATTTACCACAACTGCCACTTGGTATTATGATTTCCAAAATTTCCAAATCTCATAGCTACCTTCTGTATTAAAGACAACTGCATATATTGCAGTTTGCATATCATGAATTGTGTTTGCAGCAAAATTCACTACAGACAGCAAAAAAAGCTCTATTAAAATTCATTTTTTGAAACATTTTTGATTTTTATTCCTAAAATGTCTATGAGATCAAATTTATAAAACATTTATTAGCATTGTAAATTTCAATATACTAGTAATTGTTGACATGTATACATCATGTACATGTACAATCATTAGCTGATCAGCTCTATATTTTCATTATTTTTATATCAATATTCTTCATCAGTGTTTTTTATAAGACTCAATAATCTGTATTCATCATTGGGACAGGTAGGTAAAGTAGGTCCTTTTGATCTTGGATTTTTTTTTTATGGATTTTGACAGCACTAAAGCATATAGTTCCAAATTATAGTTGATCTTGGCTTCTTAAGTGGATTCTGACAACACTTTGCATATAGACACCAAGTGTAGATGATCTTGGGTTCTCTCATATGGATTCTGACAGTACTTTGATTATACATGTAGTTAAGTATTGTTGATCTTGGCTTCTAATGTTGTTCTTAAGTTTCTGCACTTTACATATAGTTCCCAATTGCAAGACAAGATGATACTGGCTTCTAGTGTAAATTCTGTCAGTTCTTTGCCAATAGTTTCCAAGAAAAGTTGAACATTCCAGGATCTTTCACAACAAATCACTCCTTCCTCTTACATGTACTTGAAGCCTGAAATTAAATGTCAGAGTAATTCTGTCAGAAAATCAACCATGATTGACATTTAAAAGCATAATGTAGTTCATATTTTAAATAAATGGGGAATGTGTCCATGGGACACAGATGATGCCCCCACTTGCATATAAAGTTATAAAGGAGCATAACTAAAGAACGGTAAGAGTGACACTACCTAAAGTTTTACTTGATCTGAATTTTGTTGTAATAAGTAATGTGTATAAGTTTCATAACATTTGGATGAGGCAAACTAAAGTTAGAGAACAGAAACAAAAAATTCAGCAATTTTTCCATTTGTAAAGGGGCATAACTCTAGAACAGTAAAAGTGACACCACCAAAAAAAATTCAAACTTGATCTGTGTTTGTTGGTAATAAGCATTGTGTATAAGTTTCATAACATTTGGTTGAGGCAAACTGAAGTTAGAGAACGGACACCAATTTTGGGACATACGTACAGACAGACAAGGGTAAAACTTATTGCCCACTCCACTACGGCGTAAAAAAATGAAGAATTTGTGGCAACAATAATGAGCAAACGAAATAAAATTACATGCACAGCAAGTGTAAATAGTGATTTTGTTTTTATATATATGTTGAATACAGACTTCTCAGGGCATGCTGTTTCGATGCCAGGGACAAGTTATTTCTATGCCTAAAAATTCTAAAATGCAGCTGAGCTACATTTGTACTCCTCGTCAACCAAATTATGCTGAGGTGTCTTGTAACCTGTTTGGAATATGGGATAAACAAATTTTGTGTTTAAAAATACTAAGCACAAAACAATAATGAATTTTTCACCTCAAATGTATGTGTTATTTGGTAAACAAGATAAGCCCTACGTGTATGTTTAAACCTGATACTTGATGCTATGAAATTTTTTATACAAAAGAGAGACAGGGGGGAGGGGGGGGGGGGGTGTTTAATTGTAAACAAATTGTGATCAAGACGAATCCATCAATAAAATGTTTTGCCTCGTACTGTAGTGGTTATAATTTACAAATCAGGCCATTTATATATTCTCAAGAAAACAAACGTAACAATCGAACCCCTTGAGTGGGTAGTCCTATAATATATGCCTTCGCATTATATATTCACTATTTAACGTTTTCATGCTGCTATTTTCATTTTTTTTTTTTGGAGGCACATTGACAATAAAAAAAAAAAGAAAAATAGCAAAATCAGTAAAAAGAAAACAGAAATAGAAAATAATGCCCCCGAGTTCATATATTATAGGATTACTTGAGCGGGTGGACAGGGATAAGGGAACATGGGAATGAGGGATCAGGAAGCGAGAAAAGGGGGTATCATGTGCAGGTCCATTACCGTTAATTAGCCTGGTCGGAGTGAAAATAAAATTAACCAATTTGGTAGAAGTAAATCTTATGAAGATTATAAATAGAAAAAAAACCTTAGATCTCGTGTGAGTCACTTTATTTTTAAACAATAAAAATAAACTTAATATATCTTTATTTTATTGTTATAGAACTATACTAACAAAAGCATGATTTAGATAAAAGGAAGAATACAAACAGACTCAGGGTGGGAATGTAAAAGGGATGAACGTAAATTGGAGCGAACATGATTTTGGGTGAAAGGACAAGAATTCGAAAAGAGGGGGGGATGAATAATCTGGGAAATATATTTTGCAATTTTTTTGTCTGGGAGCAAGGGGAATGGAAGTAGAAGTTAGGGGAGAAAATTTTAGAGTAAAAGGGAAGAGAAATGGGAGTTGGGGATAGGGAGTGGTAATCATGAACCCCTGTCCGAGGGAAGTTATGGGGTTCCCCATTTTACAGGTTGGGACCAAACCCTCTATATGGTTTTCAGGGGTGGATCCAGCCATTTATAAAAGGGGGGGGGGTTCCTAACCCAGGATAAAGGGGGGGTTCCAACTATATGTCCCCATTCAAATGCATTGATCGTCAAAAAAAAAGGGGGGGGGGGTTGGAACCCCCCCCCTGGATCTGCCACTGGTGTTTAAACCTGTATAGAGGAATAATCATTCTATAGAGGGGAATTTTTGTTTAGACTGGATTTAAAGCAAAATAGGGCAGAATGGCATTTTCTACTTATTATGGCAGTAACCTGCTACATTTGATGCACCAATTGATGTACTTAATTTCATTTCACATGCCCAGTTTACTGCTAAACTGACTGAATATACAATCTATTGTACACCATAATTGAAAGCTGTGATGATCAGGTAAATTCCACTCAGTTAGGCCTAAATTAATATACTGTTTGTTTCCCCAATCCCGACCCTGCCAAGCCAGGTGTGGGAAGGTAGGTAGGGAAATAATTTTATTTTTCCAAAAAGCTGGAACAATATTGGTTGATCCAGCGAGCCTGAAAATCAGAAATGAATAAAATAATATTTGACTTACTTTTGACAATAAAATTTTGCGAGTCAGACCATTTTTGCAGGGTTGGTCGGGATTGGGGAAACAAACAAACATTTTATTTTAGGCCTTATGCCTCACTGAACAGAATTTCTATTGTTAGATTTAACATAAAACTTAAAGGTCAACTGCATGTCCCTTTTGTTGTTGATCAGGTGTTCAGATAGGTATACAATAGATTGCAAGTTCTGTCACTTTAGCAGAAAACTGGGCATCCCAGGCCATTTTTTGGTAAAGAAATACAGAATACAGTAAAGTGCAATAATTGATGCATATATAGTGCTATAGATTATAGCAAATATAACTAGAAAATGCCATTCTGCCCTATTTTGCTTTAAATCCAGTCTACACAAAAATACCCCTCTTTTATCCCTCTATAGAAGGATTATTCCTCTCAGTATACAGGTATAAACACCATGTAGAGGGTTTGTTCCCAACCTGTTTTACTAGTCATTATAGACGCTAACGATAAATATTTAACTTCATTTGACCCTAAGGGAGCTACCATTTGATTTTTATGGGGGGGGGGGGGCTAGGATGTAATTTGAAAAGAAAGGCAGGACAGGAGTTTGGAGTAAAAAAAAAAAGGCAGGATGAGCAACATGGGTAAAAAAAAAAAGGCAGGATGACAATTTGTGTAAAAAAATTCAGGATAAACTAGTAAAAAAAAGGCAGGACCGAATAGAGTAAAAAAATAAAAAGGCAGGACAGAGATTACAACTAAAAAAAAAAGCAGGACAACATTTTTCATCCTAGCCCCCCCCCCCCCCCCCCCATAAAAATCAAATGGTAGCTCCCTAACGTGGCTACGAATTAGATTTTACGAATGACGATATAAAATCAAGACTTATTTGACGCTAACGATAGCGCAGATCATCATGATCATGAGATGCTGAAAATGACCATCCCCTCCTCTTTGACGAATCCGGGTATGTTCGCGCCCATTCACGTTCGCCCTCTTTCACGTTCGCACCCCAGGTCCGTTCGCACCCTACACGTTCGCACCCTTTTTATTGATTTTGTCTTAAATAATTTTTCAATTGTATTTTGGTTAGTGTATTGCTATAAATATTTTTTTTGTTTATTGTTTTAAAATGAAGTGACTTTCTAAAAACGATTTTTGTGTTGAATAATTTTTTAATCGTGTTTTGGTTATTGTATTGCTATAAATAAGTTTTTTTTCATTGTTTCAAAACATGCAAAATAAAGTGACGTTTTTTGTGTTGAATATCTTTTTAATCATGTTTTGGTTAGTGTATTGCTGTATTTTTCTTTTTCATTGTTTCAAAATAAAGTGACTTTCTAAAAAAGGTTTTTTGTGTTGAATATTATTTAAATGTTAAGATACCAGACCGCTTTAAACTCAACAACAATAACATTTTGAATCTTAATTGTTTTTACTCATACCAAGTTAAATACATGCTAATATAACTACATGCAGAATTTACATCAAGTTTAGCTGTGTAAACACCATATATAATTAACAGTAATCATAAATAATTAATCATCAAATCAATTTAAAACAATATTTCATTTAAAAAATTCAAAAATTGCCAATTTTCTTTATTTTGAGATAAACATCTTAAAAAACATCTTATAATTCATCGGGTTTTTGAATAAAAAAAAGGGTGCGAACGGACCCAGGGGGCGAACGTGTAGGGTGCGAACGTGTATTGGGCGCGAACGGACCCGATACCCTCTTTGACACGGATATTTTTTCAAAACAGGCTATACATGTTCACAACTTGCCAGTTAACAGGTTAAGGGTCAAGTAAACACATAAATAAGATACCAGCCATAACGATTATACATAGAACAGAAATTTAGCCCATGCAAGGTTTCAGCCGCAGTGATTTTCTACAATATCGAGTATTTTGAGATAGCCCCCCACTTTGTATTTTTCGTGATACTGATAACATTTGGCTGTCTAATATATTAAAATCTATGTTTTCTTATTTAATGACTCTACCTTCATCGTTGTCTATTCGCCACTATGTCTGTTATTCATGCACATGGTCGTATTTATCAGTGCAGTATGCTGCTCAGCAATGGCGACCCTGAAATTTCTGTTGTCCGATTATGGCGCCAGATTAGAGGGAAGCAACTCGCGCCAGACAAAATTACCGTATTTCAACAAAATAATCAAAATTTCGCTTTTTTATAACAAACAGTAAAATGTTCATCACATTTATATTCAGCTTTCGTCCATTGATATAATTACAAACATTATTTATTTAAAGACATTAATAAAAAAATCACAATAAAGTAATTAATGGAGTGCATTGAAATCAGACCTCATGGGGTAGAGGGGTTAAACAAAAGCTCGTAACTTTTTTAAAAGCCTGGTGACACCCATTTTATTTTACCTTAAAATGCTCGAAAAGTTCATAGCTTTGACATATCCGTTTTTAAAAAAAATCTACCGGGGAAATTTTACGAAAAATCGATTTAACCAATATTTTTAGCCTTAAACTGAAATTAAAAAATGCCAAATTTAGACATAAATCTGAAAATAAAAAGATTTTTAAGTCTAAAACAACCAAAGGGAACGTTTACATTTCAAATTTAATTGTTTTTTCACATAATAATCATACTGACATGGTTCTAAAAGTATTTGAATTTGATGTAGTCGTTATTGTTGAAAGGGTGTAAAAGTTTGGAAATAGGGTAAAAATCGCACATTTCGCTTCCATTTGAGGGGAAAACGAGCATGGTGACCCCCTTTTTTCTTTGCATTTTTGGATTCAGCATAAAAAAATCTACAAAATATGTGAAAATAAAAAAATTCTACCGGGGGTCCTTATTGGGGTGAGCCACCTTAAGCAAAATCAAATCCGGGTTACAAACTAAAACCGAGGGAAACACATCAACTATAAGAGGAAAACAACGGAACAACAGAAACACTGAACTACAACAAAAGCAAACGCCAACATACATAGAAACGGACTGTGACCGTACTTTGACCTATAATGGTTTACTTTTATAAATTTTGAGTTGTCTCATTGGCACTCATACCACATCTTCTTATATCTATGTAGATAACAAATGCCATATTCCTGACTTGGTACAGGACATTTTAAGAAAAAATTGTTGGTTGAACCTGGTTTTATGGCTAGCCAAACCTCCCGATTATATGGCAATATTAAAAATACCGCTAAAATGACAACACTACGTGACAGGAATACAATGCAAACAAACGCAAGAACACTCAGCACAGAGAAATACATAAATGAATAATATAATAGTACATTAAAACATGTAAACCGCAGAATAACAACGGACACTTCCCCTGAATGTACGACAGCACACCAGGATACCACAAACGAAATATAAACTGCGCGTCATATGAATGGATCAACGTCACAAAAAGTGACGTATTTTTTGTGACGTTTAAGAATAAGATAAGAGATAAGGTAACAATAATAGAGAAACTTTGTTAATCAACTGATCTCTTGGTATCGTCTTACTTTTTGCTGTTATTGTTACAAAACTTCTCAGATTTTATTTCGAATTCAATTCTTTTTCATTCGTGTGACACGAAAGCAGCTTTGAGGAAATTAATTTTGTTATTCTGCTGTCGTTTTATACCGGAAAGAAAACAACATTATAGTTTTAAACATATTGACAAAATGTGCAAGATATAATCAAATTGATAGTTTCAGGTTTTCTATGGCTTTTGAGTACATGCAAATCAATATTGCATCATAAACCCTTATCAACTCTCACTTAGTATGATGATATTAAGTTTTCTATACTTTCTTTGAAATTTTTAGCGGTTAACCAACCATTACGCGGAACTTAAAATTACTCCAAATGTAAGAGAAACATAATTAAAAATCACAGGTGACTTTATTTCAAAAAGGAAACAAGTCAGTAGTGTGCATATCCACATCCATCTTATTTAGTGAACGTTATAATCTATATATTTGGACCTTATATATTGTTAACTGTTATTTGTCTTTCAAATTGTTTTTTTTTTTATCTATTCAGTTGTTGGTAGTTGGTGTGGTCTCTTGTACCGTCCAATATTTTTGATAATTCCTGTTATCCTTTTAAGTTATAATTATGTATACTCAATAATATAAGAGCAGTTCTACGTGTATGATATTAAAATTGACTTTACCTGCCCGTTTATTTTGTTACTTTTGTTGTGTATCTGAATTATACGACATTTTTAATTAGAAAGTAATACTTTCATTTTAAAGACGATTGCACTATCAAAAAGATTAAACATAAAAAAGTCCATACTTTTATGTACTACGATGTATGGAGATACTTAGTCTTTAATGAATTAGGGATATTGCGTCAACACTAGTGCTTCTCAATTATTCTATTTAAGCTGTGTCCTAGTAAAATATTTGGATTCACATATTTTGTAGTTTTTTTGTTTGTTCATTGGAGTAATGTGACATTCGGGTTGACCCAATGATTGATCACGTGACACAATACGGTTTCATTTACCATCCCATGTCCATAATGGGTAATAGTTTATTTGACGTTGAATCTGACTTTGCGCTATCACAATTAGACTAAAACAAATTCAGAAGATGAAGAGAAAAGAGGCAATATTCCGTATAGTTAAATTAAGACGAGTTGGATGATTTCTGTTAAACTACTTGAACAAACCGAAGAGAAGTTTGTACATGGAAACATTTTATGGTTACAGTAAATGTTACATTTGCAGTCAGAAAATTCGTAGCCACTTCATTTAATTTCACCATTTTTGGGACATAATTAGCTTTTTTATAATTTTTAAATACAATTTTTATGAAATCTTTAAATATAACTATATTTATAAAAACAGGTAACTGGGTCATAAGGCCACGCCAATTTAATTCCTTGTTCGACGGACCCGCCCGCACATATTTTTTTTCTAAACGGAAACAAATATTTTTAAATATTCCCGCTTCCCGTATCCGGAAAAGTAATCGTGTCTATTTCCCGCGCCGGTTTAAAAAAATAAAAAGCGATCGCCAGAGCGTTTTAGTCTACGTCAAATCGCGACCCTTTAAACTGTTTCGAGCATTAACACAGATTTCTTATCGAAGTCAAGGACGATTCTTCACAAAATCATGCCGATTTTCGTTGTTAGAATAAAGGACGCAGAAGGAGGAGAAGTGTTGCCTTCAACTGCAATATCGTTTGCCGTCGGAAGTTTTGTCGAGCTCTTCCAATATTGCATTGGCACTAACTGAAAGCAAAACTATCCATACCCGCTGCATTTTATGCACTTGTCCTAAGTCAGGAGCCTGTTGTTCAGTAGTTGTCGTTTGTTGGTGTGGTTCATAGGGGTTTCTCGTTTTGTATATAGATTAGACCGTTGGTTTTCCTGTTTGAATTGTTTTACACTTGTCATTTTGGGGCCCTTTATAGCTTGCTGTTCGGTGTGAGCCAAGGCTCCGTATTGAAGGCCGTACTTTTACCTATAATTGTTAACTTTAAATACATTGTGACTTGGATGGAGAGTTGTCTCATTGGCACTCATAACACATCTTATTTATATACAAAGTCCCAAAAAGACAAAGAACAAAAATGAGAACACCAAAACGACGGAGACACAGACAACCAACATATAACACAAACAACTAAAAAGTACACACATCATCTAACAACACGAACCCCTAAAAACTGGGGGTGAACTCTGGTGTTCCGGAGGGATGAGCAGCTCCTGCTTCTTGCAAGACACCCGCCGTGTTGCTAGTTATAAGTCATGTCCGGTGAAGGAGGAAAGACATCTATGAAAATTCAATGGAGATCATTTAAGGCAGTTGAAACAATTATTCAATGATTTAGTTCAAGATCTGGTGTCCTCAGAAAGTAACAGTGATACAAAAAGTCATAAATATGCTGCAATTAAAAGTGGGCATTACATGTCTTGGTGAACAGGAAAAAAAAAACCACTCCAGCAGTTGATAAATTAAAGAAAATGTCAAAGTACAAGTGGTAAATCAAGTTTCATACCATCTTGTTTTGATCAATATTGTCAGAACCTATGATTTTATGTTTACAAAAAAAAAAATATAATCGCTCGCCTTTACTTTTTAAGCTTCGCCTCAAAAATTTGCAAATTAAATTTTTTATTATTCAAATTTTCAAATCGCTCGCTCGCCCCAATTTCTGGAGTGGAAAAATCCGTAGAACAAGAAATTAAATTGGTGTGGCCTAAGGTGTATAATAAAGTGTCTTTGGACTCACTGAATGATTGAGTTACTCTATTCATAAAAACATTTCCGTGTACACATGTAACACCCGTTAAACTTAATGGTTTTCTATAGCTCTGCAGGGGGCAAAGTCTACAAGTTTAATAATTGACTTGTAAGCCAATAATATATCATCGATGTTTTGCTTTTATTTTGACAAAATTGAATCATAACTGACTGATTTTTGTCAATATTGTACATTGTAGCTAGTCCCCCTATAAAATGTACATGTAAGTGTTTACACCGTAGGGACTAAGCCTACGCTTTGCCTCCAGGATTCGTACAATCTTCAGATAGTAATGGGCACTATAAATAAAAGGAGATGTCAGTTAAACGTCAATGAGTTACTACTGAACTTTATCCACTTAAAAAGTTTAAACTTAAAAAATCAACCGGTTATGAGACGTACAATAACGCCCTTTATTTTCACGGATGTCAAATAAATGTTTATATACTGCAGCTGTGCTATTTGCGCAGTCAAATTGCATTGACCGTATATTCATTTATATAATGCAGCTGTGCTATTAGCGCAGTCAAATTGCATTGACCGTATAATCATTTGTGATATACAGTCACTAACCGTATATCGCCTTGTTTATGACGTTGACAATGCGTTTCTGTAAAGTTTTATTTATGACGTCATTAAAAGTACAGGTTCGCGGCTTTTTTACGTCGTTCGCTCCAAATTAAACAAAATGATGGTTTTTACCCTAAATATTTCATTTGGAACAGTTGTAGGAGTTGCAGTATATAAAGAATAACCATACATTGTCTCGAAATATAATTTTTATTTGTACTCGGCTCAAAACAGGATAGAAATGCTCGGCAAAACCTCGCTTTCTACCTGTATTTCGAGACAATGTATGATTATTCTATAAACAAATTCCAATTTGTTACACTTATTTCCTATTTTCTACTCCTGAATCCTACGGAATCATAAATCATACAAAATTTACACTAATTGTTAAAATTCAAAATTATTAAGTAGTAGAGAATTGATAAGAAGTAGTGGATTCGTAAACGATAATCAACGAGCGACTTTAGTCGCAAGTTGATTATCGTTTCCGAATCCACTACTTCTTATCAATTCTCTAGCTTAACCCATTTCTAGTAAAACGACTGTCTGTTTTATGTTTTGACAATGAATCAACGGAATTTCATAAAAATAATTTCGTATTTTGTCTTTTTTATTTTATAATAGCTGGAAATGATTATATCCACACGGTTCACGTCTATATTTAAGTTAACATACGTTTAATATAACTTAAATGGGTTGTTAGCTCCCCTTTTTATTACCAGATTTCATACTTGTATATTTATATTTCATTTAATGCTTTATCATTACAAAGTATTTAAATTATATAGATTTTGGTATTTATGGTTTATTCAAAAAGACATATATAAATATACAGAATTTATTTATCTTTTTTTGAATAGTTAAAAATTGTAATTACCAAAATTTAGAAACCTTTGAAATTTACATATATAGTATTTAGCAATCTACTATTGTTGACAGCTGATTACGAATTGTCTACCATTATAACCGTACTAAGTCAAATACATATATTTAGCATAGTTGCCATAATACTACAATTTCATGATGCTCCAGTTAATGATGCTTTCCGAAATAAATAAAATAATTGCTTAAGCCGGTCTTTTTTGAACAATTATACATGAATTTTGTTTAAACTGTTTCCCTTTCATTAAGTTAAGATTATTTTTAACGTTATTACATTTGGCATCCATCGTAAACCAGTCAATAAACTAGTATTATCTGTGGTACGCATTCTGAATCTCCAGCAGAATTGCTCTTGCTACAGATGTACAATGTATAATTATGTAAATTTTTAACTTTTACATTCAAGCTGTTCATAGCCGTGATCGTCTAGTCGTTGGTACCGAAAAACATAACTGTGACATTAACAGTGCCAAGTTCAAACCTTGTACCCGAATTGAAATTTTTTCATTGTAATTTTTTTCTCAACAAAAATATTGTTTTAATCATAGAGGTATTATATACTTCATTTTCATTTAAAGGCGATGATTTTGTTTCTGGTTTTACAACCAAAGAAGTAGTTTTACGGTCGTAGCTTATATATCACACTTTATTCAAGTTAGAGTCCGTTCAATGTTGACGTGATGTATATTTGGACCATTTATAATCAAACAAAGAAAAAAATATCTATAGTACGATATCATTATAAGACTAAAACCATAAGTAAGTATTTGCTATGATAAAAAGGAAAAGTCCTTGTACGTTAAAAGTGACAAGTGTAATGGGCATATGAATGTTTATTTTATCAAGGAATTGCACTAATATATACAATTCCTTGATTCTCTAGTGTTTAGAACTAGTGTGTAATAGCCATAATCGTATAAAGACCCATCGGTTCATTATAACGATGTTGAAAATCGACCAATGTTCAAACCTGACATCGTGAATAAACTCTGTTTTAAGATATTTCCATACTGCTATATAACTATAATCAAGAACGTTCAAATGTAGAACATAATCTTCCTTAAAAAATAACGTCCAAAATAAAACAATTTAAATAAATTTGAAAAGAACATGAACAAATCCAGACATAGTATATATATTTTATTAGATAACAAAAGCGAATTATCTCTGAGACAGACATACAGTTTATTGACATGTATTGACAGTTGTGCGCTTTATGAGTGTTATTTAAATATTGATTTATGTCAGCACTCGTGGTATAGTGGTATCATGCATAGACTGAAGACTCTACTGATTATGAAGAAAATACGCGCGAGTTCGAACCCTTCATATGCCACTCGTTTTTGAGAGGATAAAAAATCGTAAGTTAAAAGTTTAAAGTTATAAAATAAGTTATCTTAAGTTAACGAAGTGGTCAGTGGATTCTTGAAAAATAATCTACTGTAAGAACAATAGACTGACGTCAGAGAAATGGGTTAAGTAATATAGATACAATGGATAAGCGTAGATTCTTGAAAAAGAAACCATGAGCCCGGAGGGCGAATGGTTTGTTATTCATGAATCTACGCTTATCCATTGTATCTATTACTTAAACTATTGTGTAGATTTCTTTTCAAAATTAAAGCCTTTTCTTAATTAGAAGGTATTGTAAGTGAATATAAATAGACATGTTATCATGTGCAACGATGCATTAACAAGGTTCACAAATATTCGTTAAGGAAGTACAAATATAACATAACACGTCCGTCTTTGAATTATTATGCATCTGAATATCATCCTTAATTTACAAAATAAGACATGTTCGAATTTATTTTTAAGTATATATAATAAGTATGTTACCAAAATTTATAGCAAGAACCCTTATTATTGGCACATCACAATTTACTCGCAAACAAAAATGGATAAATTGAATGTAATCATTTTTTATCAAATACCCGAATTGGCCAATAATAATCCAAAAACATAAACGGGAAAACCAGCTATTAAATAAATATTCACACTAACATACAAAATAAGAAAAACGGATAAACTAAAGAAAAGATACACCAAAAAGAAACATGGATTCGAACCTAAACCGACAAGTCTCTCTCTACCTTTAACTTGAATCTTCAACTCATTGATCTTAACCACGTTAACCTGGCGGCTACTGATTTATACTATACGGTTGCCTATTATGTATATATAAAGGTACAAGCCCTGTGTGTCCGTTGTAGCGATGAGTATCCTATGTTCATTTATATATATAAAATAGACATCTAACTTGCAACCCATTGGTAGCCGAGAGGTTTCCTGGATGTGTTGATGTCAGTCACATATAACAGATTTCAAGGAGGGGTTCGATTCCCAGTGATGGCATATAAAAGTTACAAAAATTGAAGGTAAGTTTTTAAATTAATTCCATTAGTGAACAGAAATCAGTAAATTAGCTAATTCAAACTTAATGAAATTAGGCACACAAAGGAAACAATTGAATATAATTTGGTGAGTCCATTTCAGCGACAGATTTAGGAAGCGTTGATTCTAGAAAAAGAATCCAAGGCAAATGAATAGGCTGACGTCACGACAATGGTTTAATATACTTATAACGTACGTCCCGAAATTGGTTTCCGTTCTCTAACTTTAGTTTGCCTCAACCAAATGTCATGAAACTTGTTACACAGTTCTAATTATCACAAATCTCAGATCAAGTTCGAATTTGGGTGGCCTCACTTTTACTGTTCTGGAGTTATGCCCCTTTATAACGTTATATACGAGCGGGGGCATCATCTGTGTGACAGCCCCATGGACACATTCTCCCTCCATCTATTTTATTTATTTTCAAGAAAACGATCATTTGTTTTGTTAAAAATATCAAGTCACATTATAATAATTAATTCACATTATCAAACACGATACATATGAATGCCTATGTGGCAAAAGAGCGAATTGTAAAACTAACAAGGCTAATCATAAAACCGCGAAACGGAAGTCTTTGAAAACTGTTATACAAGTTGTCACAGTACATGTTAACTTTATTTAATGCGACAATTAATTGTAACATATACACAAAAAAGTGTTGAACCATGTGTTTACCAACCCTCCTTGACGTTAACACAATAAGATAGTTTTATTGCATATATTATGTTACAAGACTTTTGTTAGTCGTATATAGTTTCATTTTCTGTGTTTTTTCACCATCTTACTAAAGCTCACATAGCGGGAATCAATGTTTCATAACAAATGTGTAGTTTGACTTTGGCACCCATCGAACCAGATTCAGAGTATGCCGCAGCTGCTCACTAATTACGAGATAATTGCATTTATGTGGAGCACATTCAGCGAAATCCCTTATTCAGCATCTTCGCTAGCCAAGGGTTGCGATCCAGTCTCGTCCTCTCCACCCTTGGCAGATTAAGCCATCATTTGTGCTGCGCCATCTACCGGTAGATAAAAGTCACGCCCATTCCAACTACATTATTCTTGACCAATGACAGCACTTGAACTCTCTTCAATGTGGAGGTGTAAAATGGTTGTGTCTAGTGTTTACAAATTTTGTGAAGCAGGAACCGAAAATATACGTTGACATTCCAACATTTGCGCGAGAAACATACCCAGGAACTTTAATTAGTTGATTAATAACTTTAGAATTGTTACTAAATATCGTCCTATGTTTTGGGGGTAAAGACTTGTTGCACAATCAGCACGTGGCAATTGTTTTATATTTTCTACATTTACACGTTATCATCTTAAAGTATCTTTTTGATTGGATGCAGCCAGTTACAACTGCGACCAAAAGAAATAATTTACCTGTGGATCTGAAACTCTATCTCAATCCGCCAAGGGTGGAGAGGAGGGGACTGGATCGTAACCCTTAGCTAGCGAAGATGCTTATTCAGGTGTACTGACTTCTTAGTGGCAATCCTATTCATTTACAGACATGCTATCAGGGCTTATAGCATTACCTGCATGCCTTAAAGTTTTCGGACATTAATATTTGCTATAATAAGTCTTTTGTATAATTCTATTCATGATTTACCATTATAGAATATCGATTTATTTTCCGTTTTTAAATTTCCTTTGTAAACATTTATTTAGTGTCATTTTTTGTTCAGTATACACGTGAAGTGTACAATTCATGTATATTCAATGTATTAAAATTTTAGCCGGGTACACGATATTGCCCTTTGGTCTGTCCGTACGTCATGTGTATACTAAAAAAAAATCAGAAAAAAAAACACGAAGCAGAAAATAGCAGTGCAAACTTAATACAGATCTGTTTTCCATATGACTGTTTGTAACATATCTTTTTCATCAGAACATACGGACGTTCATATGTACATAAAGTCCATACACAATGTACGTTCGTATGACAAACGATAAATCATTGTCTTAACCGCTTTGTTTAGTATAAGGATAATTAAACTAGCCAGGGTAACTTAACTTGTTTTGCCTTTGCCACCAACACTATTTACTGTTTGATGTGATCTGGCATGTGTTAAAGTTGACTACGTGCATCCTGATTTATGTCATACAAATATGAAGGATATTCCACAAACACGTGTTGATATCATATCTATTGCTGTTTTTTTTTCTTCTTTTTTTTTTTTTTATCTCTTATGATTTTTATGAAACTTTTGATTTAAAAATGAAGCTGTTTATATGGTATTCGACCAGTTTATTCGTAAACCATTCTATTTTCACTACTTTGACAATAAAACATTTTTTAATCAATGGACTGTTCTTCTAATATAATAGCATTACAGTTATATTAACTTCTTCTCCCGAAATAAAACCTGACTGAAATATTCGGGACGGTTACATAATGTATGACTTATAGACTATAAAGTTCCGATTAAAATATAAATATTGCCAACAGGGCCAAGATTGGGGAATCTGTTGTTTTGACGAATGCCATATCTTTATGTGTTTATGTAATTTTTGAGGAATTTGATGTTAATTACAGAGCTTCGATCGTCTGTTTATTTGGAGATGGGGCATATTTTCCCTGAATTTATTTCACTCACAGGATCAGAATCCGAAAGTTATTAATATATTGAACAGTCTAATTGATACAAATAAAACAAAGTTGACAATGATTTAACACATATCTAAATCATGAAAAAAAAATATTCGCAGCCTAACATTGCTGTTAAATTCAGCTTTGATACAACAAGTATTTGATAAACGTTGGCATCGAAGGACAGTCATCCTTAACCAACAATTAATATCTGTCTATAAGACAAACCATAGCTTTAGTTTCAATATATTTTTGGTTTTGGTAAAGAATATCCGTCTCATTCATTTTTGGGATATTACTCCAAATTTGACAAAATCTATAAAAGTACCGTTTTTAGGCATTTATGATTGACATAAATGTTAATAAATACGCCATACGGTTGTTACACATTAAACAGTCATACTGTCAATTTAAGTAACGATTGAATTTGGAATAATTTTTTTTCGAATGTCCTTCCAGTGAAATAAATTCAGCACAAATTTTCCCTATCTATTTATTTCTAGACGCGGGGCGATTAAGAGCTGACATAATGTATAGACGTCTATTGTTGCACACAGTACTAGATCAACCTATAGAGGATATTTTCTGTGTTGTTGGATTACTGTCTCTATGGCGTATACCAATTAATCCTTTTTTTACCCCGAACATGACAACTACGTTAACTAGACTCAAGCTGGCAGCCACTTTTAGCAGCCAATCAAGATAGCAGCCACTTTTTTCCAGCAGCCAATTTTGATGATATGTCTAAAAACCCAAAAACTATAACAGACTCGAACGTTCCAAAAATCTCAAAATCTAAGTTAAACATAATTTAAGAGCGGAATTCGACAATTTCACGGCTTGTAGTGATTCTTAAAGGATTTTTTCGTTTTAAATACCAATAATGATAGCAGCCACTTTTTTTTCGAAATTCTAGCTACCAATACGATATATGTATTATTTTTTAACGTCTAAATGACCACAGATGTTCAGCCTTAGAAGTGAACGTCGAATAAAACCAACACAAATGACGTCAGTAACTGAAAGCACTCACTAGCTTGATTTCTAAATCCGGCATATTGGTGTCAATGTGTATAGAAATATCTAGTTTCTACATAACTAATATATGTGCAGTTAGCCGCCGGTTCGATATTCTATATCCAACTAGCTGTGAGCAGTCGGTTCAATATTCAAACTTATTTGAAAATCATTAATATTGAGAGTTAAAAGGAGTGAAAAAATACGTAGGAAATCGTTTTATGACCCCTTCAAGCTGTCGCAAATTCTCGTTGTCCTCGAATATAATCCCTTATGTAAGTTGCATAATTGTCTTTATGTAAAATATAGTTTTTATCGATAAAACAACATTAAAGATATATTTTATATACAATATTTCTTAAAACAATAGAAATATAACCTTAACACTAGAAACATTTAAAAAATATCAATAGAAATATTTATGGAAAGCCCCCACCTGTCCCAAAAATGTATAGTGAAAACCTACCAACTTTGAACCCCAACAATTTCCGAATGGGCCTAACTCCCAAAAATTCATTTCAGTGTGGCCTTCCCCAAGTTATTACCTTTCATTTGAGCCATGTCCGGTGGCGAACTTTACCGTACAGCGCTGGCGAGGTTAACCGAAAGAATATAGGGTGTATACATTTTTTTTCCTTATCAGCAACTTTGAACCCCAACAATTTCCGAATGGGCCTAACTCCCAAAAATTCATTTCAATGTGGCCTTTCCCAAGTTATTACCTTTCATTTGAGCCATGTCCGGTGGCGAACTTTACCGTACAGCGCTGGCGAGGTTAACCGAAAGAATATTGGGTGTATACATTTTTTTCCTTATCAGCAACTTTGAACCCCAACAATTTCCGAATGGGCCTAACTCCCAAAAATTCATTTCAGTGTGGCCTTTCCTAAGTTATTACCTTTCATTTGAGCCATGTCCGGTGGCGAACTTTACCGTACAGCGCTGGCGAGGTTAACCGAAAGAATATAGGGTATATACATTTTTTTCCCTCAACAGCAACTTTGAACCCCAACAATTTCCGAATGGGCCTAACTCCCAAAAATTCAATCCAGTGTGGCCTTTCCCAAGTTATTACCTTTCATTTGAGCCATGTCCGGTGGCGAACTTTACCGTACAGCGCTGGCGAGGTTAACCGAAAGAACATAGGGTGTATACATTTTTTTTTCCTCAACAGCAACTTTGAACCCCAACAATTTCCGAATGGGCCTAACTCTCAAAAATTCATTTCAGTGTGGCCTTCCCCAAAGTTATTACCTTTCATTTGAGCCATGTCCGGTGGCGAACTTTACCGTACAGCGCTGGCGAGGTTAACCGAAAGAACATAGGGTGTATACATTTTTTTTTCCTCAACAGCAACTTTGAACCCCAACAATTTCCGAATGGGCCTAACTCTCAAAAATTCATTTCAGTGTGGCCTTCCCCAAAGTTATTACCTTTCATTTGAGCCATGTCCGGTGGCGAACTTTACCGTACAGCGCTGGCGAGGCTTACCGAAAGAATATATTCACAAAGTTGCTGTTAAGGAAAAAAAATGTATACACCCTATATTCTTTCGGTTAACCTCGCCAGCGCTGTACGGTAAAGTTCGCCACCGGACATGGCTCAAATGAAAGGTAATAACTTGGGGAAGGCCACACTGAAATGAATTTTTGGGAGTTAGGCCCATTCGGAAATTGTTGGAGTTCAAAGTTGCTGTTAAGGAAAAAAATATGTATACACTCTATATTCTTTTGGTAAGCCTCGCCAGCGCTGTACGGTAAAGTTCGCCACCGGACATGGTTCAAATAAAAGGTAATAACTTGGGGAAGGCCACACTGAAATGAATTTTTGGGAGTTAGGCCCATTCGGAAATTGTTGGGGTTCAAAGTTGCTGTTAAGGAAAGAAATATATATACACTCTATATTCTTTCGGTAAGCCTCGCCAGCGCTGTACGGTAAAGTTCGCCACCGGACATGGCTCAAATGAAAGGTAATAACTTGGGGAAGGCCACACTGAAATGAATTTTTGGGAGTTAGGCCCATTCGGAAATTGTTGGGGTTCAAAGTTGCTATTAAGGAAAAAAATATGTATACACTCTATATTCATTTGGTAAGCCTCGCCAGCGCTGTACGGTAAAGTTCGCCACCGGACATGGCTCAAATGAAAGGTAATAACTTGGGGAAGGCCACACTGAAATGAATTTTTGGGAGTTAGGCCCATTCGGAAATTGTTAGGGTTCAAAGTTGCTGTTAAGTAAAAAAATATGTATACACTCTATATTCTTTCGGTAAGCCTCGCCAGCGCTGTACGGTAAAGTTCGCCACCGGACATGGCTCAAATGAAAGGTAATAACTTGGGGAAGGCCACACTGAAATGAATTTTTGGGAGTTAGACCCATTCGGAAATTGTTAGGGTTCAAAGTTGCTGTTAAGGAAAAAAATATGTATACACTCTATATTCTTTCGGTAAGCCTCGCCAGCGCTGTACGGTAAAGTTCGCCACCGGACATGGCTCAAATGAAAGGTAATAATTTGGGGAAGGCCACACTGAAATGAATTTTTGAGAGTTAGGCCCATTCGGAAATTGTTGGGGTTCAAAGTTGCTGTTAAGGAAAAAAATATGTATACACTCTATATTCTTTTGGTAAGCCTCGCCAGCGCTGTACGGTAAAGTTCGCCACCGGACATGGCTCAAATGAAAGGTAATAACTTGGGGAAGGCCACACTGAAATGAATTTTTTGGGAGTTAGACCCATTCGGAAATTGTTAGGGTTCAAAGTTGCTGTTAAGGAAAAAAATATGTATACACTCTATATTCTTTCGGTAAGCCTCGCCAGCGCTGTACGGTAAAGTTCGCCACCGGACATGGCTCAAATGAAAGGTATTAACTTGGGGAAGGCCACACTGAAATGAATTTTTGAGAGTTAGGCCCATTCGGAAATTGTTGGGGTTCAAAGTTGCTGTTAAGGAAAAAAATATATATACACTCTATATTCTTTCGGTAAGCCTCGCCAGCGCTGTACGGTAAAGTTCGCCACCGGACATGGCTCAAATGAAAGGTAATAACTTGGGGAAGGCCACACTGAAATGAATTTTTGAGAGTTAGGCCCATTCGGAAATTGTTGGGGTTCAAAGTTGCTGTTAAGGAAAAAAATATGTATACACTCTATATTCTTTCGGTAAGCCTCGCCAGCGCTGTACGGTAAAGTTCGCCACCGGACATGGCTCAAATGAAAGGTAATAACTTGGGGAAGGCCACACTGAAATGAATTTTTGGGAGTTAGGCCCATTCGGAAATTGTTAGGGTTCAAAGTTGCTGTTAAGGAAAAAAATATGTATACACTCTATATTCTTTCGGTAAGCCTCGCCAGCGCTGTACGGTAAAGTTCGCCACCGGACATGGCTCAAATGAAAGGTAATAACTTGGGGAAGGCAACACTGAAATGAATTTTTGAGAGTTAGGCCCATTCGGAAATTGTTGGGGTTCAAAGTTGCTGTTAAGGAAAAAAATATGTATACACTCTATATTCTTTCGGTAAGCCTCGCCAGCGCTGTACGGTAAAGTTCGCCACCGGACATGGCTCAAATGAAAGGTAATAACTTGGGGAAGGCCACACTGAAATGAATTTTTGAGAGTTAGGCCCATTCGGAAATTGTTGGGGTTCAAAGTTGCTGTTAAGGAAAAAAATATGTATACACTCTATATTCTTTTGGTAAGCCTTGCCAGCGCTGTACGGTAAAGTTCGCCACCGGACATGGCTCAAATGAAAGGTAATAACTTGGGGAAGGCCACACTGAAATGAATTTTTTGGGAGTTAGACCCATTCGGAAATTGTTAGGGTTCAAAGTTGCTGTTAAGGAAAAAAATATGTATACACTCTATATTCTTTCGGTAAGCCTCGCCAGCGCTGTACGGTAAAGTTCGCCACCGGACATGGCTCAAATGAAAGGTATTAACTTGGGGAAGGCCACACTGAAATGAATTTTTGGGAGTTAGGCCCATTCGGAAATTGTTAGGGTTCAAAGTTGCTGTTAAGGAAAAAAATATGTATACACTCTATATTCTTTCGGTAAGCCTCGCCAGCGCTGTACGGTAAAGTTCGCCACCGGACATGGCTCAAATGAAAGGTAATAACTTGGGGAAGGCAACACTGAAATGAATTTTTGAGAGTTAGGCCCATTCGGAAATTGTTGGGGTTCAAAGTTGCTGTTAAGGAAAAAAATATGTATACACTCTATATTCTTTCGGTAAGCCTCGCCAGCGCTGTACGGTAAAGTTCGCCACCGGACATGGCTCAAATGAAAGGTAATAACTTGGGGAAGGCCACACTGAAATGAATTTTTGAGAGTTAGGCCCATTCGGAAATTGTTGGGGTTCAAAGTTGCTGTTAAGGAAAAAAATATGTATACACTCTATATTCTTTTGGTAAGCCTTGCCAGCGCTGTACGGTAAAGTTCGCCACCGGACATGGCTCAAATGAAAGGTAATAACTTGGGGAAGGCCACACTGAAATGAATTTTTTGGGAGTTAGACCCATTCGGAAATTGTTAGGGTTCAAAGTTGCTGTTAAGGAAAAAAATATGTATACACTCTATATTCTTTCGGTAAGCCTCGCCAGCGCTGTACGGTAAAGTTCGCCACCGGACATGGCTCAAATGAAAGGTATTAACTTGGGGAAGGCCACACTGAAATGAATTTTTGAGAGTTAGGCCCATTCGGAAATTGTTGGGGTTCAAAGTTGCTGTTAAGGAAAAAAATATATATACACTCTATATTCTTTCGGTAAGCCTCGCCAGCGCTGTACGGTAAAGTTCGCCACCGGACATGGCTCAAATGAAAGGTAATAACTTGGGAAAGGCCACACTGAAATGAATTTTTGGGAGTTAGGCCCATTCGGAAATTGTTGGGGTTCAAATTTTGTAGGTTTTTACCATACATTTTTTGGGACAGGTGGGGGCTTTCCATAAATATTTCTATTGATATTTTTTAAATGTTTCTAGCGTTTAGGTTATATTTCTATTGTTTTAAGAAATATTGTATATAAAATACATGTTTAATGTTGTTTAATTGATAAAAACTATATTTTACATAAAGACAATTATGCAACTTACATAAGGGATTATATTCGAGGACAACGAGAATTTACGACAGCTTGAAGGGGTCATAAAACGATTTCCTACGTACTTTTTCACTCCTTTTAACTCTCAATATTTATGATTTTCAAATAAGTTTGAATATTGAACCGACTGCTCACAGCTAGTTGGATATAGAATATCGAACCGGCGACTAACTGCACATATATGAGTTATGTAGAAACTAGATATTTCTATACACATTGACACCAATATGCCGGATTTAGAAAGCAAGCTAGTGAGTGCTTTCAGTTACTGACGTCATTTGTGTTGGTTTGTTCAACGTTCACTTCTAAGGCTGAACATCTGTGGTCATTTAGACGTTAAAAAATAATACATTTATCGTATTGGTAGCTAGAATTTCGAAAAAGAAGTGGCTGCTATCATTATTGGTATTTAAAACGAAAAAATCCTTTGAGAATCACTACAAGTCGTGAAATTGTCGAATTCCGCTCTTAAATTACATTTAACTTAGATTTTGAGATTTTTGGAACGTTCGAGTCTGTTGTAGTTTTGAGGTTTTTAGACATATCATCAAAATTGGCTGCTGGAAAAAAGTGGCTGCTATCTTGATTGGCTGCTAAAAGTGGCTGCCAGCTTGAGTCTAGTAACATGACAGGTGCGTTTGACTCCAATCTTGATTGACTAGCTATAGGATAGCCAATAGTGCTGAAAGTGACGTTAAAACACAAAAAATCAATCAGTCAATCAATCTTTTTATCTAATTTCTTTTTTTTTAAAGAATTAAATGATACTGCTTAACTGGGATCAAAACAAAAGGTTACGTACCTGGTTATTACCAAGTTTTCAAAATTAAAGCCTATGGGAAAATATGTCATCGTGGAAGTCTGTAATATATAATATATTTGTAAGAACCGCTCAATGAGAGAAAATCAAACATTTTTTGTATGGCATTTAAAGTGCCATTAGATCAATCAGAATTCTACTGCGTCAAAACTATATCCCCATTTTGCCACCTAATTTTTTAAATTGTAAAATTGGAAGCCATTGCAGGGATGACGCCCTCTTGAAAACCGATAAATTTATCAACATGGCATCATGACAGTTGTATTTTTAAAGACAAATGTATCTACTAGCTATTAAGCATCATTTAATGTACTTTTAGGTCTTTTGTCAACTTAAAACTAGAGTCTGATCGGTTGTTTGGGGGAATTTTCGAAAGTTAAAAAAATACTAAAAAAATTCTAAATAAATATTATAGGGCAGACTAGAAATTTTCAGAGGTTAAAGACTAATTACCAAAGATACCACACACAAAAAAATGATAATTTTTCGAAGTTGTGCACAAAAAAGATCCACAAGTAAAGTCTGTCATCAAGTGCTTTTAGTAAAATTTTGTTAAACACACCGACTCATTAGAAAGTTATTTCACTTGGCTCATATATTTAATTTTTTTTTTTTGCATTGTGAATTTTCAAAAGTAATTATATCAACATGTAGCCTTAATATATAATTATTATGGAATCAGAAGCGAGATAATGTATCAAATATTTTTTTTAATACATTTTCAAGACAAAACAATGAAGTCAAAAACGCCTGAATATAAAAGTTGAAACCGACTTTCTCTTTTCGACGCGATTTTTGTATCTTTTTAGGATTTTTCCCCAAAAAAATTGTTGCAGGGGGTCATAGATACAAATTAATGCTTTACAAAGATGAATCTTTATCTTTCTGTAGAATTTTTTTGGCGGAATTTATGCTTAATATGCACAAAAAAGATCCACATGTATTTGCACCTACCGTAATCGAGTGTTTTGTGAAAATTTGTCTGATATAAAAGTTAACAAATATCCCGAAGCTGTATACCATGATAGTTTAAGTATAAACACGTACACAAGACGCAAACAATCCGTAATTATGGCAATGCGCCTACATATAACTTTAAAGCCCATATAAAATAATTAGTGCGGTGACGGAATAGTAAAAAGGCTATTATTAACAGAGTTTAATTTCACTTTATAATACACGGCTAAAAATTGGTATACATCTAGAGAAATGATTTTACTTTAATTTTAGACTGGTCGTCAAAAAGTCGTATCACGGCTGTCATTCGGTTTATAGAGAGAAATGATCGTGAAAGAATATCTAACGGTGGTCAAGCATTGCGATCAGATCGTGATCGTGAAAGATCAGGTATCGGATCGTGAATGTAATTAATTGTAATCTCTACTTCAAAATCTGTGAAAAATGTGCTGTATTTTCCAAACGCGGAACAAATCCGGAAAATGATTCAACTTTCTCAATAGTACTGTGCAATAAGATAAAGAAAATATG
Organism: Mytilus californianus; assembly: GCF_021869535.1. Classification (NCBI taxonomy): domain Eukaryota; kingdom Metazoa; phylum Mollusca; class Bivalvia; order Mytilida; family Mytilidae; genus Mytilus; species Mytilus californianus. Next base: position 46,990,094 of record NW_026262723.1, on the reverse strand, counting down.
CAGTACTTTATGAGAAAACACAAAAGGCGCAACACAAGTCTATGGGATTCATTGAAGAAAAAACACGTTTTGTACCTATAATGGTGGTATTCCAATATATAATGATATATTTGAAACTGAATATTTGGTGTGTAGGATAGTACAGTAATATAAAAGTAATGTTTTTCTTGAAACCGTATATTTTGTTTTTGAAAACATTGAATTTTGTTGATTTTTCATCAAAATCGATCGTGAAAGATCGGGCAACGTATTATCTTGATCGTGAAAGTCAATGCGTGACCAGACGGGCGCAAGACGTTTGCGCTTTTTTACAGGTAACACTAAAAGTCTTTTCGCTTTAAACACTATGGATATTAGCGCTTTAGACTTTGACGCACCTGTACAAAATTGACAAGACATTTTCGCTTTTTACCTATAACAGTTTTCCTGCAATCTTAGAAAATTAAGCAAAGTCACGGAAAGATGTACATATTTTGTTTGAAAGTTTTTCCGAACAAACGACAAAATCAGAAAAAAATATTCGGGTAAGCCAGACATATAAGAAATATAGTATACGTTTCTAGGTTACCGAAAGAGAAAACGAATCATCTTAGTTTTTACCGAATTCTTCTATTAGCTTTTTAATTAGTGGATTTAAAATTGGAAACTACAAATGTATAGTAGCTGAATAGTGCGAGAAACTGTATCATCATAGTTTATCTAAGCTTCAATTTGTGAAGACCAAAACTTTATGTTTAAACCACGCAAACGTCCCACGCCGGACCTGACTTATGAGTCAGAAAACAGTATTTTTTTTACCAATTGATATACTTGGAACTATAGTTGCAGCGCGTACTTATTTTGATATACACGAACATAACTGCTTTAAATTATTTTTTTTTAAATTTTATTATTTCAACAGTATTCCTTAAAAATAATAAAATAACTAAAAACTTGTCTAGATAAGTAGATGTACAAGATAAAAAGATCCTCAGGAGCATTTATTGTCGGAAAGTAAAATATATATGTATCTATAATGACTAATGCATCGTCCCTGGAAATGTATGCATACGTACGCATTTTTTTTGGTAAGGGTTGTTGTTACTTTCAGTTATATGGAGTGTCGTTCGTGCGTACCTATGGCAATATTCGCTAATTTATTGTTTATTTCGTGGCTGCGCTGACATTAACTTAAGGTAGATTGGGGGAGGGGTCTAAATTGAAATTCATAGAATTTTCTAATAATTTGTAAAAATGTAGTTCATATCATGCTTTTTTTGAAAATATAGTAAAAATTATTGGTCACCGGGCTTTTTTTTTCATGCTACCGGTTGTGCAAAATTGTCACCTTATATATGTGTTCTGTACCTTTATATTGCAAAGTTGAAAAAAAAAAATGAATTAAAACAAAATAATCTTTTTTTTGTAATATATAGCCGTTAATATAATAAGACACTAATTTTCTATATTAACAAGTAAAGTCTTACACTTGAATTACATACTTCTTTCGAAATTTGCACATTTCATTAAAGATCTAGACAGATTGTTGTCTGCTTTTTCAAAATCCAAGAAAGAGGAAGACACCCCAGCCTCCTTAAAAGGTACCAAGATAACATTATTTTACTTGATTGTTTGATCAGTCTGTTCACAATAGCTCTATATATATATATACGTCATTGTATCAAACTTATTACCAATCAACGTACCTCGATTGTGCATGAAGCCCAGCTTAAACTGTAATTTAGACGATTAAGTTCAATTCTCAATCTTAAATTTGTATTAGAAATCAAAACTTATGAAGAACGGATAAGTAGAGTGTTATTGCTACAAGGAACCTAGTCGATGTGGTATTATACATATTAAGATAGGATGATCCAATGGTATTGAACGATAAAAAAAACCCTATAAACCAACAATAGAGAACCGGGATGAGTCATGCAAATCCAGGATATTTGTTAAACCAATTAAAAATACAAATAATCCTAAAATTAAATAATGAATTTAACGTTTTCGTAGCGTCAATTCTTTCACGATCCTTTTCACGATCTTCAAAAAGCGGTACGCAATCTTTCACGATCCGAAAAATCATTTTTTTTGTCAGCTAATGTTCCTAGACACAGATAACAACGAGAAAACCTTGTATAAATGACCTAGATCAAAGAGTCTGAGCTATGTTTGCTGTTAATAAAACACAAGTTGAGTAAAATGTCATTTATTCAGAAATTAATTTAAAATGCAACTTACATCTTAACAATTATAATAGTACTGCATAAATGACAATGACTTTAATAAGCAAAGGTGGGGTTGAAAAAGTGCCACACCCTAACATAATGAACATCATAAAAATGACAAAAATAAAAGTGAGTTGAAAAAATTAACTCACCAACATATATATATACAAAGTATATAAACAATACAATGAATATTGTCCTTAATTGATGTTTAAAGAAAAATAAATGTCCTATATAATAACGCTTAAAAGGGAGGGAAATGGGAGGGTTTTCAGATAAAATTCAAAAACGACCTTTTCTCTCTCCCAAAACAAAGGCGAATGACCGCATGTCCGAGCACATGTAGAAATTTGATATTAATTACCGATCTCAAGAACTGACCAATCAGATAATGTAATTAGATGATCATGCATTGAACATGCAGTCCTTGACCTCATGTTGATATACTTAAACAAAGAAATGCCTTCTTACACACATGGCATTAATAAAATCAATATTATCGGAAATTCCAGCCAAAAAGTCTTTTATTTACAATAAATGTTATTTTGTCAGCTAATGTTCCTAGACACAGATAACAACGAGAAAACCTTGTATAAATGACCTAGATCAAAGAGTCTGAGCTATGTTTGCTGTTAATAAAACACAAGTTGAGTAAAATGTCATTTATTCAGAAATTAATTTAAAATGCAACTTACATCTTAACAATTATAATAGTACTGCATAAATGACAATGACTTTAATAAGCAAAGGTGGGGTTGAAAAAGTGCCACAAATCCCAAGAGGGATCCCCATCCGAGGACTCTGAATTCAACTTAAGGAACTCCAGAACTAGAAAAATTGAGCAAGCCATGTTGACCTCAACAAAAAACACCCAAAATGGAATAAAATATACACCTTTTAACTTTTGCATTTCAAGTAAAAGTGTAGAGCAAACCATGTTGACCTCTACAAAAACATTAACACAGATTATAAACAAAGCAAAAAATAATATATACTAATATAATGAAACTTGTAAATGAAAGGTAAAGCAAGCCATGTTGACCTCTACCAACCAAATAAATACCATTACATATATAGTAAATGACTGATGGCAAAAACTTAAATTTGCAGAGCAAACCATGTTGACCTCTACAAAAGTAAATAATTCTAACATGTATAAAACAGTCTTGTTAATCCTTACAAAAAATGAATCACAATAAGGTAAAGCAAGCCATGTTGACCTCTACCAAAGCACTTAGTAAGCGACTGTGATTATATTAAATCTAAGTGTGAAAATTATCAAGTCGAATATAATGTTGAAAAGCGTTTGACTTCCATCTACCCATGTTTTGGATCAAGGCTAAAGGCACACCTCTGGCAGCTGCAGATGTCGCAGCTCCAATTCTGAAACTGTGACCTTTATAAAAATTTGTGTCTAAACCTACGAAATTAAGCAAACTTTTTAATGAAGAATTGAAATAAAAACCTGAAACAGGTTTTCCACATTTAAATCGAAATAAAGGACCAAGTGGACAATAATGTAACCTTAGATATTCCTCAATAGCTTTAACAGGACATAGATAATTTTCAGGACGTCTAGCTATTGATAATGTCTTACTTTGCAGATTACTATGTTTGTAGAACTTCATAGTAATTGTCATATTGCTCACATGACCATTTACTCTTTCAAACTTTATATCTTCCCTTTGAATTACTCTATAGAATTCAGACTCAGTTTTAACTGCAATTTCTCCAATACGTAAGAAACAAAAATAAGCAGTAGACATCATAGCCTTTAACAAAACTTGATTATAAATGCCAACTATTACTTTTGGTAAAGCCTTAACTAATTTTACAAGAATATCATAGGTTATTGGCAACCGTGTATCAACAGAATGTCTCAACTGTTTTGTACCTTTTAACATTTTTTTAATAAAAAATGTGTCTGTTGGATCCTGTAAGAACTTAATTTTATGTATAAAACTGATGGCTGATATGTATGACGCAATTGTAGATGGTTGATAATTTTGAATAAACAAATGTGAAATAAAATGAGCAACCATGACATGAGTAGATGGAAGTACAATAACTCCTGGAAAAATTTTCTGACAAAAATTTGAATACACACTTAGCATTCTATTATATGATGACACAGTAGCATCAGATAATGATGCACTAACAAGCTTATCAGTCATAGATGCAAAAATTGAGGTGGAATGGCCACAGGAGTTGGACTTAACCAAGGAGCAATCTGATGAGCTTCCTGAAATGAAAAACGAGACAACAAGTCACAAATAACGTTTGTTTTTCCAGGAATATGTTTGGCTCTAAAATAGATATTGTACTTTAATGCAGCTAGCACTAATCTTCGAATCAATTTCATAATATTCTTTTCTCGAGATGATATTTTATTTATAATTTCAGCAACAGCTGAATTATCTGTTAAAAACAGTATTTTATGATTTGCCAATAGAGGGCCCCATATATCAATAGCTAACACAATCGGGAAAAGTTCTTTCACTGTAATGTGTAAATCGACTAACTCCGGTGGCCATTCACCTGAAAACCATTTGCTGCCAAAAACTGCAGCAAAACCACCATATGTACCTGCAGCATCAGAAAAAAGTTTTAAAAAATCTGATGAAACCCATTCTTTAAATAAAAAACAAGATTTACCATTGTAATTTTCAATAAAATTGTACCATAACTTCAGATCTAATCTTGCATCAGAATTAAGATTGATTCTATAATGAGGAGATGTATGGCCTATAGTCAGGTCAAAAAGCCTACGTAAAAAGGCTCTTCCAGGTATGATAACTCCGCATGCAAAATTTAAAAGACCCAATAAGGATTGCAATTCTCTAAGTGAGATACTGCGTTTACATTTGTATTTACTCAATAATTGCAAAATTTTTTCAATTTTTTCCATAGGTAAACGAGCTACCATCTGAGTAGAATCAATTTCAATACCGTAGATAATAATGCAAGTAGTAGGGAGTTGTGTTTTGTCTGATTTGATGGGTACCCCCAATTTATCGGCAAGACAAAGAAAAGTTTGTAATGCACTATAGCATTCATTTGAGCCAGCTTTTCCGACAAAGAAAAAATCATCTAACAGGTGTGATACCCCATATATTTGAAATTTAGCATTTAAAATCCAGTGGAGGGCTGTAGAAAAAGACTCAAACAGCTGACACGAGGACGAAGCCCCCATGGGGAGGGAGACATCATAATAAAATTGTTTGTCCCAATGAAAACCCAATAGATGATGATCTTTTTTAGCAATTGGAATTAAGCGAAATGCATGCTCAATATCTGTTTTGGACATTAGACAATTTGATCCATAAGATTGGACTAAATCTATAACTGTTTCAATGTTTTGGTATTGTACAGCCGAAAATTCTGGGGAAATACCAGAGTTTACAGAGTCACCCTTAGGATACGACAAATCATGTATTAATCGATAAGAATTGGGTTCCTTTTTTGGAACTAAACCCAAAGGGGAGCATACAAAGAGAGGGAAAGGGGGCTTTGTAAAAGGACCCTTAACTCTACCTGCTTCAATCTCTTTATTTAGTTTTGATTGCACAACATGATAATTTTCCCTTGCACTTTTATGATTTGGAGGAAAAATCATTTTATTTAGGGATGTAGAAAAACAAGAATTAATTGAAAATCCAAAAGAAAAACCATGAATCAATTTATCTTTCAACTGTGTTTCATAACCTGCTAAAAAGTGTTTTAAATTTTCAACCTTTATTGGTGTTGGAAGTTTTGACAAAGTTTGCTTGTTTTCCTTTTTGCTCTGGACATGTAAGGGTACAGTGTTTCTTGCTGCAGTGTACACATTGGTGTTTAAGTTTACAAAACTTTGATATGCATTCCCCTGATTTACAGAAGGCCCAGCAATAGCCATTTGGGAATTGATACTGATGCTGGGCCCTCCTATGAAAAGAATTTGGGCCTGAGTTTGAGGTTTTGGCAAATGACTTCTTATTTTGACCTGAAAATTCAGATTGTCTGTCATATAAAGCTGCAGATCTCCAAAGTTCATCATTTATTTCATCCCATCGTAACCCTAAAATTTTCCTTATCTTCCTAAATTTCTCGTCATATAATTTAGCGGCTTGGAAACCCAAGGACTTGCATAATGACCGTACATTAAAACCATATTTTATCAATGCTTTAGCAGACCTCAAATTCTTTTCAAGATATATAGACATAAATATATCAAAAGCATTTGTCCATTGGTGAATGGACAAAAGCTCTTTGTTAGGTTTCCTATTTGAAATCGTAATATTTAAATTTTCAAATAATGTTGATTCATTACATGTATCATCAATATTAGAAGGTAACAATAGAGCAAAATTTACATAATTATCACACCAAACATCAGATTTAACCTTATTGCTGACATGGTAATCTAAAGGTATAGTATGTCTCAACATTTCACATGCATATGGAATTTCTTCATTTGAGTTTAGCAGCTCACCATCAGAAGGAGTGTTGATATTAGGATCTGAGGAAACTGGTGGTTGAAAGACAGCTAACATTGGTCCCTGGGAGTCAGTAGTTGACGAATTTTCTGGTTGTATAGATGATGACGACAATATACCAGTTAAGTCATTAATTGGAACTGCTGTATTGTCTTTGACAAGTTGAACGCCAGAACTTTGAAACTTCAGGAACAAAGCATCAGCAATGTCATTTGCGGTTGGAACAGACGACTGTTTAGTATTTGTTTCATGAACTGACAGATTTTCAGGAGCTGTTTGTCTGGCCTTGCGTCTCCGCACTGGTGGCCTGTATATTGGTGGTAACTCCTGACTTTGTTCCTCCACTAAATCGTGAACATCCTCTACCAGGTTTTGTGGAGCAGCCTTTCTTCTTGTTCTGCTTTTCTGCTTTGGCATTTTGCTATAAATACATAAAACAAAAAATAAAAATAGAAATCCTGTATTATCACAGAATTTAAAGAATGTTACTATATAAGTAAAATTTTTAAACCAAAATGCTTGTCCGGCAAATTAAACATAGTTGATATGATGATATATCAAGCAAAATATACTCATGTTTAAAATTAAGTTTGATTATGATATGCTAATTAATACTCCAAAACCAATTTTTAAAACCAACCAATATGTATAAAGTACTTCAATTGTACCAAAATCGATCCCTATTGTGACACAACCATTATAGGGAAAGACGTGATTTATTCTCTGATTAAATAAACTAATAATACACTAATATAATAGTATATAAACCATGATTATGAATAAATAATCAATAATTAAATATAAACAGAGACATATTATATTATATAACTCTGATATAACCAACCATAATAAAATATAAATAAGACATTTTTCATGTCACCAGTGTCACAACCATGTGAATATAAGCACAACCACTCAGAGATATTTTGAATTATAAAATCGTTAAGGTGATGGAGTAATAATATGCAAATAATTCATAGATAACTAAATAATTGTATTGTATGTTTCTTCTTCTTCGTATGTCCTTCCAATTAGGAACAATAAGTAATAACAATCATACACGGTAGTTTGCAACGCAAGTTTGCTCGACATTACATGTACGTGAAAGGCTACCAACAGCAGCACGAACACTTCTAGCGTATATTTCCACACCTTCATCATTAAGATGAACTTTATCTTTTAATAATAAATCTGGGGTGTTCTTCCACAACCCCCTATGATGCCAGAAAGTCGCATTATCTCTTTGTTTTAGTAAATGACTAAGTTCTTTGTTTACAATGTAAACCTTGTTGTTATAATAGGTTTCCGGTCTTTCGGAATACCTCGGGAGAAGTTGACCAATAACCACGTGGTTAACATGATAGCAATTAATTATGTAATCGGCAAAAACGCTGATATCTCTTGCTAATTTTACGGGCTCATTTTCAGACGATAAATCGTTGCCTCCAACCTGAAGAAAAACTGAATGTGGCGTATATTCTTCAATTATATGCATATAATGTTGCTTTTGAACACATTTATTACCGGGGCGAAGAGTCCCTCCCCCCAAACCAAAAAATTCCACCTGGATATCGGTTCCGTCTAAACCTAAATTTAACCAACCTCGATCACAGTTTTCATGAGTAAATGTTTCTAAACGACGAATAAAAGAATTACCAAAAATTAAGGCACGCCGGACCATGGTTCAAAAGCAACTAATCTATTATAAAAATTAATAAATTAAAAATTAAGCTATCAAAAATATATTGAATAATAGTTAAGGTTCGCTTTTACCTTATAATCTGTGGATTCTTCGATGACTGCCTTTCTTCAGTACTTTTTCAGTTTTTCAGATAAAATTCAAAAACGACCTTTTCTCTCTCCCAAAACAAAGGCGAATGACCGCATGTCCGAGCACATGTAGAAATTTGATATTAATTACCGATCTCAAGAACTGACCAATCAGATAATGTAATTAGATGATCATGCATTGAACATGCAGTCCTTGACCTCATGTTGATATACTTAAACAAAGAAATGCCTTCTTACACACATGGCATTAATAAAATCAATATTATCGGAAATTCCAGCCAAAAAGTCTTTTATTTACAATAAATGTTATTTTGTAAATATTTCATTTTTTGCAAAATTCTGTTCATGCTAACACAAAGTAACTTTAAGAAAACCATTTGAATTATTAAAATGGAATGACATTTTACAAAGAAAAGTTGTCTAGTCATTCGAATTATGTACAAAATCTTGTTTGTTTACATATTTAATGTCGTTGAAATGTCGAGGAGCAATCTGCCTTTTGTAGTTTTGTAAAAATGGTTTACTTTTAAACCTTAATTTTTATCAGATACTGATCATAATGTTGAACTATTTTGACAGCCAGTTTTATTATTTTGTAAATTTTCCGTATAATTCATTAAATTAGATTAGCAATTGAAATTACAAATGTCTTTTCGATAAGATTTTATTCACGATCCTATACCTGAGCTTTCACGATCAGTTTTTTTTTAATTTGACGTTTTGTTAGCAAAACTGACTTTAAATGTGGACTCTACGAGGCATGTACTTTTGACTGTTATTTAAAAATCGTTGCCAAATATATGTATTTCGTATTGGATTCAAATATCACATATAATATATTATTCATTAAGCGAAAAAACTAACATCATAAGTCTTTTGTTAAAAAAATATGAAAATACAAAGTACTGAAATTTGTGACATTTTGTCGCTTCACCGGATTTCAATACTATACAAGAAGGCACTAATTTATAAATTATTAAGTAACTTATACAACGTTATAATTTAACAAATACTCTTTTCAGTGACATAATTTTTAATCATATAGAATTACTGAAAAAGACTTAAAATAGCATCCAAAATATTCACTATTAAATTACAATCTTAGTTAATTTTCAGCAAAGTCGTGTCAGGTCTCTGAATATTATTAACCTTATTGATTTTGAACTTCTAGCGCACCAATGTTCGATTAATATATAGCGATTATCAATTGATTTTACTTGTATTGGTTCAATATTCTTGGTTTCTTTGATTATTTGTGTGTCTTTTTTTCTATTTTGAGGTTGTATTGATAGGGTTTTATTCGCTTGAGAGGAAAATAATTTTTTTAGTTGTAAGTTATTTTTAGAAATTGAGATTTTGACCCCAAAAGATGGCACAACTGAGAACTCCGTTTAAACTTGGTCCTAGTAACTCAAAGCGGCTGAAACCGAGTTTAATCTTAGAAAAATGTGTAATTTGCCAGAAAAGCAGTAATGAAACAGTTGTTTTATTTACTGGTAACAGTAAATCGCGTTTTTTTTTATGCAGTTGGTAGGCGTAAAGATGATATTTACTTGAAATTAATAAGTGAATATGATTCATTTAATGATATACTGAAGGAAAGTTTGGAAATGGTATATCATAAAAGTTGCTACATATGTTATACAAGTGAACATAATATTGCGGTGTTTACTAAGAGACAAAACGACGAACAAGGCCAGGGTAAGTCCAACATTATTATAAATAGTAGTATAACATTAGGGGATGCAATCAAGGAAGCCAGTAATTTGAAAGCAGAGTTAAAATGATCAAAAGAAAAACAAACGAGTTGTATGTATAGCGAACAAACGGATGACCAACTCCTTTATCCAGTAGCAAGTATAATTCGAAGAGGCATTGACAAAGTAAGATTTTTTAAAGAGCACTACCCAACTTCAACGGAGGTATCATTCGAAAATTCGTTACAGTCAATGCCCGATTCATTGGTCAAATTACTTAATTGGATTAGGGACGAAAAGGCTTTTAATACTTGCAGTGTTCCTTCTGATATTAAATCGGAAAGTATGAGGAAAAGTTTGGCTTCAACGGAATGTATTGTTGCAACTAGTAGTATCCTTACACCTTTTCATCTTGGTCTTGCTATTCAAGTTTAACACGAGTTTGGGTCGCAGCGTCTTATTGAAATTCTGAACGCCCATGGGTTTTGCATTACATACACTGAACTGCGCAAAGTGTTGCAAACCATGAAATCAGTCGTATCAGTGGCGACCGATACATCCCAGGAGGTATTCGACCCTTTCCAGAAGGAGGTCGGTTGTTTCAACAGGATTCCGATAATATTGACATAAACCCCGAGACATTAGATGGTAAAAAACACGTTCCATTCTCTTGATAGGGCTGTATTTCAAACAAAATCAGTTTGCGTTTATGACTATGGTTCGGAACGAATCAAGCAAGGAATTGAGCGATCTTTGGCTATAGATGATACAACAGCATCATTGACCGATGCGATTCCTTTCTCTAAACCAAAATGTAGATCAGAACCTTCACGACGATCGGATGCTTTCAAAAACCTTCAATTATGTGATCCTGATAAGAGTAAAAATGTTGACCAGATATGGGTTTTTTTCCAGACTTTTGTCAAGGGATATTATAGAGTTCCCAATATAATTCCATGCAACTGAACAAAAGATTCTGACTTGGACAGGGTACAATTGTCTTTTGTCTAGAAACCGCTCCGATGTTACAGTTGTAGCATATCCTCCAATTATAGATGCTAAACCGAGTGATATGGCCACAGTGTATACTGCCATGAAGAAATGTCTTGACATGTATAATGATGTTGGACAGGACCACGCTATTCAAACATTCGACCAGCAACTATATGCAATTTTTAATCGCCATATTCTCAGGCTTGGTGGTTTTCACAGCTTGTCGTGTTTCTTAGCCTCTATCGGGAAACTTTGGGCCGATGGCGGTCTTCGCGATTTGTTGGTGGATTCTGTTGTGTATGCTGGAAATGCAGCTGAATTTATGTTGAATGGTAAAGAATTTAACAGGGATGTCAGAGGGTTCACACTTGTTCTTTTTATCTCGGCACTCATACACTGGTGTAGGACCTTTAACTACTTCGATCAGATACCATTTGCGTTCTGGAATGCGTTGTTAGAGTTCCATACAAGTATCTGTGATCAAACGAACGAAACCTCAGTAATTATAACTAGACTGAAAGGATTGTTCGAAGACCATTTACAGCCTCTAATCGGTATGTTCAGAGAATGGGGACACGATACATCCCCTAGTTTCAAGTATTGGGACGTGTTCCTCGTTGCTGTCCAAATTATGTTGTCGAATGTACGAGCAGAACGAGAAGGTTGTTGGTCGGCACATTTGATGTCTTCATCCAAAATGCTGCCCTATATTTTTTATTGCCAACCGTACAAATTACTCTAGATGGATGATGCCTGTATATATTGTTGATATGCTCGAACTTCCAGCAGAGATCAAATCAGCTTTTAAACAAGGAGAGTTTTCTATCAGGCAAAAATTAGGTACATTCAATGGTATTTGGAGTGACATGGGCACTGAAAAAACCAATATAAAAGATTCAAAGGGTTCAGGTGGTATCGTTGGAATAACAAATCAGAAATCTGCTCTGGTAAGGTGGACTCTAACTCGTCATTTCTTAGCGTCTTTCAGTAATGCATTGAATGATAGAGCAGGTATAACAAGCAAAAGTGACAATTCGCATGAAGAAATCAAACAAACAGCTTTAAATCGAGATGAAGAACAAGTACAAGCAATACTTAACCATTTGAACCAAACCGTAAATAAAAGCAACAGTAGTATACCGATGTTCAAAAGTCACAAATCGATTGAGAGAAAGCAAATCCGGGTTACAAACTAAAACCGAGGGAAACACATCAACTATAAGAGGATAACAAATGAACAACAGGAACACTGAAGTAACTGATCCCTTTGATATAGATGCCCACCCCCCTTGTCTCATTAATATCTCTACAGACATGCATGCTACTAGAGAAGTACAGAATTCCTTGCTTTCTGCTGTCAACGAAGGGGAAAATATGTGCAGAAAATTTGTTAACAGTGCACTTTCTGTAGCCCAGTCTGGGAGCTTCTATAGCCCATTACCAAGTCCAAATTGAAAACCTTTGAACACATGAACGCCAAGACAACCCTTAAGTGTAAATCTGGCGAAATCATAACCGGTCATATCAATCCAGAAATTGATTTCAGGCGTGCTCTGATTTTGGCTAACAGCAGAGATGATGTCACGATTGACAGTATTCTCTCACTTCCTCTTGGTCCTATCCCGGTTCTTTGTTCCATGAAGATGGAACAATGAGGAAATCATGTAAATCAGATCTAAAAGTTCGAAAATGAAGTATCGTCGGTTCTTTCTTTGCCAGAATTTTACCCTTCGTTGACAACTTACATTAGAGACGGTATGGCTATAGCTCAATGAATGGATGCAAAAAAAACATAAAACCTTTGGAGATCTCGCTCTTGACTATTGCAATTATTTAGCAAGTTGTTTTACAAAAGCACACACAGTAGCCCATATTTTTGATCGATATGATGTAAAACACTCCATTAAGTCAACCGAAAGAATGCGACGTACCAAAGTCACTGCTCATGCAAAGGTGTTTCAAGTGATAGAAGGAAGAAATGTTCCCGACTGGAAGAAATTTCTTTTAAAGAAAACAAGCAGGCTATCATTAAATTTTTTGGTGACTTCCTGGTCAAGTTCATTAAAAGTAATCCTCTATTAGTGCTCCCTGGACATACTTATTATATGGCAGGTTCCTTTGAAAATCCTGAAATTGCTAAAGTTATTTCTGATCAGGAAGTCGTTGAATGTCCTGAATTGTTCAGTATTCAGGAAGATGCAGACACCCACATGATCCTTTAGGCTTTACACGCAGACAAAAGGATGAAGGAATTGGGAAAGAAAGGCAGGATTATTATCAAATCATCTGATACAGATGTCATTGTTCTCTGTATTCATTTTTTTCAAGCAGATGACAAACACGAGTGAATTTTAGATCCAAATTGGAAACATTGGTAATCGGAGATTTTTGCCTTTTCACCAACTGTGTTTTTCTCTCCCTGAAATGATTTGCAGAGTTCTTCCTTCCCTACATGCTCTCTCTGAGTATGACACTACATTGTCTCTATTTGGCATTGGCAAAAATTCAGTTTATTAAGTGTTGAAAAATGCAGTACTAGATTTCAGTGATTTGGACAATTTAGGAGATTCCGACAGAGAGACTGCAATATCATGCTCTAGACGGTTTGTGGCAAGGCTTTACGATCAAAAGAAGAATTATGCATCCTGCCATCAGGACATAAACAAACTGCGAGTTAAACTTGCGACAAGCAGGGATTCAAGTCTAGTCAGATTGCCACCTTCTGAAGCGGCGCTTCGACAGCACATCCTTCGTGACTCATTTCAGACCAAAATTTGGCATGCTTCTTGTCTTGCAAAACCACCCTGCCTTCACCATTGGAATAAGGATGGAGATCAGTCCTTGCATCCTGTCTACTTTGAAGGAAACATGTCAGCAGATTTTCTTCATGATCTCTTGTGTTCGTGCAAGGGAAAGTTACAATGTAAAAAGTCTTGTGTTTGTGTCGACCAAAACCTTGCATGTACCGACTTATGTTCCAGCCAAGGATCAGAATCCTGCCAGAACGTGCATACGCATGGTCTGACAGAAGAGGTTTGAGGACTCAATTTTATTTGTCAGTAAAGCTTTTGGTGTGATGTGCAAATTAAATGTGCATTTCTGATATTGTGTCGCTAAGACATTTATTAAAAATCTCAAAATTCCGCACGGTAAAATGCGGTTCTAGTAATCCAAAATGCATTTTACAGTTGTTTGTATATTCCGTACTGACTCGTGTTCCTTGTTATGCATTTTGTAGGATACAAAAAGTTTTTTAAAGCAACATATCAGTCTTTTTTGAGAGATTTTTATTGCCACTTTGGCATGTACCAACCCTACCCTAAGTGTACAAAATTAAAATGTTCAACTAATATTGGGCAATAATAGATATTTATCTTAAAACATACATATTTTTCGTATTTTTCTATTCATTTTTGGTTTGGTTTTGATGCTCGTAATACTAATTGTTTTGAAAAAGTACATCTTTTTTAGATGAAAACCATCCCCCTTTTTAAAAAAAAACGTTTCGCTTTATCGGTCAATTGATTTTATGATGATTTTCAACTTTTTGGATGGAAAATAGAATTAGAAAAGAAAATCCATTCTATTTTGCTAATTTATTTTTGCGATAAAGGTATACTAGTTGTTATTAGATATCCAGTGAATTTTTGTATGAAAAATGGTTGTTGACCTTTGATCTTGATTTCTGAAAAACGGCACCATATTTACTTTTGACGACCAAATTAATTTTAAAGTACACATATTTTTGAATCCAATGATATATGATACAGCCGTTTAGTATTTTTGACGATTAAATTTTAAAAATGTTCACTCTCAGACTGGTCACCGGGCTAATATAAACAATTCAAATATACCAAATTGGCCATTTTACCTTCTCTAAAAAAGAGTTTCATTTCTTTAGTTTAATTTCAACTTGATATCAGCCTGAGATTTCAAATTCATGTTCACCGATTTGAGCCAAATTTCCATATTTGATTAAGAACATACAAAAACGCATACCCAAATTATGCAAAAGAGATTACGTTATAAAAAGTCAAAAATAAAAAAAATGACAATGCACAGACCAGATATAATTTAGCAGCAACCCGTGTGCATTTTAAACTAGACGATATATAATTATCCATCGAGATGACCTCCGAAGACTCCCGACCGTCTTGTATCACGATATAAACATAGACAGAAAGGTACGTGCATTCGTATAATGACAATTTTTCTAGGTATGTTCGATTTCATTTTAAAGTTTAAAATATATGTAAATCAAAGTTTTCATGATTTTTTTGTAGGCTGGATCAGTCAACGAAATGGTTATTCCTGGTGTTTCCCGTGTTTCACCTTTCAATGTTCACATTCTTTTCTTCATGCAGACCACATGCTGAACGCATGTGCAAACAATCTCCACCAAAGGTTAAATTAAAGGTTGCATGAATACGGATTCAAATTCAAATGCAAACCAATAATACATCAGCGATGTTGGTTTTTTCAGCTTTTTTCACGAAATTGAACCAAACTGACTGCTAATAGTGATTGGTTATTTCTATATTCCGCTTTTATAAATGTTTGAAACAAAATAATCATATTTTAATTTTGTCCCTTTAAAAGAGATTTTTGGTTTGGTGTAGTTTGACCAATAAAGTATGCTATCAGTCGGATATATTTCGAAAACGTATATACTAAATAAAGGCAACAGAAGTATACCGCTGTTCAAAAGTCATAAATCGATTAAGCCGCGAAAAACAAATCCGGGTTACAAACTAAAACCGAGGGAAACACATGAACTATAAGAGGAAAACAACGGAACAACAGAAACACTGAACTACAACAAAAGCAAACGCCAACATACATTATAAACGGACTGTAGATACCATATTCCTGACTTGGTACAGGACATTTTAAGAAAAAAATGTGGGTTGAACCTTTTATGGTTTTATGGCTAGCCAAACCTTCCGCTTATATGGCAATGTTAATAAATATATCGCTAAAATGACAACACTACGTGACAGGAATACAGTACAAACAAACGCAAGAACACTCAGCACAGAGAAATGCATAAATAATAAATATAAAAGTACATTACAACATGTAAACTGCAGAATAACAACGGACATCTACCATGAATTAACGACAGCACAGGACACCACATAAAGTGACGTATTTTTGTGACGTATAAATAATCTTGAAATTCATACAATTATAATGAACGAGATTCAAAAATTCACAATTATTTTCACAATACTAGTCCAAATGATTATAATGATTATGACGGTCTTGAAAGGCTATTTTAAATTGATGCTGTTACGACGTCATAATTATTTGGACTAACACAATACTTTATCTATGGAAAATGGAAATTAACTCGACTAGTTCATTTGTACAATGTTACATTTGAATAATGGTGTTAAATATCTGCTACATGTAATTATAACCATTAAATCTAATCTTTTCATTAAAAGATATTCAGAAGAAAGATTACGTTAAAAACAAGAACCATGATACCCCCTTCCACTTTCCTTTGATTATGTTCAGTGAAACGTGGAATCAGGGTCGAAATCGTACTTTGTCATAATTTATTATGATTTAAAAAGTTAAACTCAAAATGAAGATATGTACTAAGTTTCGAGTTGTTGTGACCAAAGATGCATTACGGCATTCCACCTTATATTTCATTGTTCATTGAACCGTGTAATTGAGATAAAACCGTAATTTGGCAAAATTTTAAAAAGTCAACATTAAAATGAACATGTGTACTGTACTGGTAAGTCGTTGAGAGATCAACAGTTTATTGGTATACAGACCCCCGGAGAGGGTGAAAAACTGAAAGTACAAAATAACAATCATAAGCATACTATTAAGGCAACACTTATACAATAAATGTCAAATAGTAGTACATTCACAAAGAAAATGGTTATACAGTTCAATACAAGTAACTCTTGTACACTACACTTCGAAATACAACATAAATATATCAGAAAAAGATTGCACACACGTATCTAAATATGCAAGAAAATTGAAAGGTTGCATTTGTCATTGACTGTACTCTTCATACCACGCACGATATAAATTTTACACACGTTGAGACTGTGCGGGACTGTATTTCTAGAAAATTCGAGCGTGACCCTTGTCTACATCAATAAAACACAAAAATAAATCCTAACATGTGGGATTGACAAATAATGAATGGAATTTAAGGGGGAAATGCATACATAAAAAATACAAACAGTACTGTATATTCACAGCGGCAATATTTACTCATGTCGTGTGTAAATGAACACCAATAATCAAATATGAAGTTGCATAAAATGTATAATTAAACAATATGCACAACGATATAAAAAATGAGCACAAATATAAAAGGTTAACTTACTCTAATGGTGGATAAAACTTCCAAGTAGAAAAACAACGTGTTTCAGTTTTGACAATAATCGAGGGATTGATGAGACTGGGGAATGAAATAATAAAAAAGGGACGACATGGTCAATTCGGCACTTAATCAAAACAGTACACTCCTCCTCTGATTTCTTTATGAAATCACTACATTTTCAAAATTAAAAGATAATGTCATATGACAATTAACATGTGTTTCCCTAACAATGTTATACTAATTGTTCGTGTATTAAATGTGATTGAATAAAACACAATGTAACTATTATAGTCAGTCAGCTTCAAGGAGAGTAACCAATTCAGTAATTGGTCTGGAATAAGTTGTGCGCTTTCCGTCTTTGACGATGGCGACTTCCACTTTACGAATTTTGCCATCCGAGCTTGGAAATACCCTGTCCACAAGTCCTACGGGCCATGAATTACGTGGCGCATCCTGATCTTTCATGAGAATTAAGTCACCAACTTGTAGATTACGACGGTCAGTTTGCCACTTTGTACGAATCTGAAGTTCATGAAGATATTCGGATTTCCATCTACGCCAAAACTCTTCTGCTAATCCTTGTGCGCATTTCCATTGAGCTTTCAACATATCCTTTGGACCGAATAAAGGAAACGGTTTCACGTCTGGTGAAGTTTTCATCGTAAGAAGTGACGACGGACTCAAAATACTGGGACACTCTGGATCAGTCGAAACTGGTAGTAGCGGTCTATTGTTTATGATGGCCATAACTTCAGCCATGAGAGTAACAAGCACTTCGTGTGTAATTGTCCTACTTTTGTTTTCCAATAACAAGCCGTCGAGTATCCGACGAGAAACACCGATAAGTCTCTCCCATGAGCCGCCCATATGATGTGCATATGGTGGATTGAATTTCCAGGTAGTTCCGGATTTCAGTAAGAATTCCTTGATTGGTCCTTTTTCGACAAATTCAGGGTCAATATTGAGCTCTGATGTTGCTCCAATGAAATTAGTTCCTCGATCAGAACGAAATTGTATGATAGGACCTCTAACTGCAATTACGCGTCTCATAGCGTTGATGAAAGACGAGGCAGACATGTCTTCTATCACTTCGATATGCACAGCGCGTGTGGTCATGCATGTAAACAGTAACGCCCAACGTTTCTGGTTGGCTGAGCCTCCTCTAGTTTTACGAAATACGACGGACCATGGACCGAATGTGTCCACGCCGACATAAGAAAATGGTGGACATGGGCTAAGTCGATCTGTTGGGAGATCGGACATTTGCTGCCATTCAAGTTTTCCTCTGAGCTTCTTACAAATTATGCACTTGTTGATGAGAGTTGAAATAGAACGTTTTGCACTAATAATCCAATAGCCTCCGGCACGGATGGCCCCTTCCGTCAACTGTCGGCCTTGATGGTGTATACTTTCATGAAAATGATGAATAATAAGTGACGAAACATGGTGGTTCTTTGGAAGGATCACAGGATGGTGCGACATGTCTAATGAATCATTTACAGGAGCGTGTTTGAGCCTTCCTCCTACTCGTACGAGTCCATCTGAACCTAGTATAGGAGACAGCTGAGCCAACTGGCTTTTTGATGTTATGCTTTTACCTTCTTGAAGCAACTTAATCTCGTCGGAAAAGGCATCCTGCTGAACTGAACGTAGTATTAAGTTTTCAGAGTCTCTTAGCAGATCGGGCGAAATAACTCCGTCTTGGTGCAGTTTCTTACGAATTACCGATTTTATAAAGGCAATGCTTCTAACGAGACGTGTCCATTGAGAAAACCTGTCGAATCTACTACATCCTAATGAAGTTTCATTGCATTCGATTTGGAGTTCTGTTTTCTTACTACTGATGGACGAATTTCTATGTCATTTTCTGGATCTACTAGTAAGTGATCGTGTTCATCCTGTTTGTTGTTAGTCAAGAGCATGTCGGGGCCCTTTATCCAAAGGCTCTCTGGAAGATCTATCGTGCTGATGGACCTAGTAGCCAAATCAGCTGGGTTTTCATTGGTAGACACATGAGACCACTGATTAGGTTGACATGAAGAACGAATTCGACTGACTCTGTTACCAACATATATGTAGAAGCGTCTTGTTTCGTTTGTCAGATATCCAAGTACTACACGACTGTCTGTATAATAATAAAAATCATCTGGGTTGATATCTAATTGATCTCGAATAATGTCGGAAAGCTCTGCTGCTAAGACTGCAGCACACAGTTCCAGACGGGGGATTGTGTGTCCGTGAGACGGGGCAACTTTGGCTTTCCCGAAAAGAAAGCTAATGTTAACAGTATTTGCACTATACAATTTAATATATGCAACAGTTGCGATTGCATCTTTAGAAGCGTCTGAGAATATGTAAACCTCCCGTTTAACACTATTGGCGAATGAAGGTCCATTGTACTTTCTAGATATACGCAAATTTTCAAGTTCGCTCAATGAATGTACCCACGATTCCCATTGCTGATTCAGTAATTCTGGAAGTGGATCATCCCAATCAATAGTAGATGAAGATGAGAGCATTTGACGCATGAGTAATTTGCCTCTAATGATAACTGGTGCAGCAAAGCCAATTGGGTCATACAGACTGTTGATTGTTGAAAGAACTCCGCGGCGTGTAAATGGCTTGATGTCGGAAGACACACTAAAGGTAAACCCGTCCAGTTCTGTGTCCCATGAGAGACCTAAGCTTCTCTGCATCGGGAGATCTGCCGATCCAAGGTCAAAGTCCTTGAGATTTTTGGCAAGGTCATCTGAATGAAATACTTCTAGCACTAACCTGCTGTTAGATGCAACTTTATGCAATCTAAGTCTACCGTTTTCGTATAAAGTTTTCTTAGTTCTTTGAACAAGATCAATAACTCCCTCTGGAGTTGCACAAGAGGTAAGTCCATCATCTACGTAAAAGTCGTTGCTAACAAATTCTTTCACATCAAGTTCAGCGCGTTGGACAGTTCGTCTCAGACCATACGTAGCCACTGCTGGGGACGGACTGTTTCCGAAGACGTGTACTAACATCTGATATTCTGTTAGTGGTTTTTCAAAATCGTTGTCCTTGTGCCACAGGAAGCGCAAGAAACGTCTATGTTCATCTATGACTCTGAAGTTATGAAACATTTGTTCGATATCAACGGTAACGGCGTAAGCCTCTTTCCTAAAACGGAGTAATATTCCAAGAAGGCTGTTATAAATGTCTGGACCTTTCAACAAGACGTCGTTCAAATATAGTCCATGATGTTTTGCAGAAGAGTCAAAAACTACTCTTACACTCTCTGGTTTCCTCGGATGATACACTGCGAACATAGGCAAGTACCAGCACTCAGTACCTGGCGATAGTTTGGGTGCTATCTGGGCATGTTCTCGATCAAACAGTTTCTGCATAAAATCTAACACTTGTGTGCGCTTTACGGAGTTGCAACGTAAATTCATATCAAACGATTTAGCTCTACGCTCTGCAATTTGTTTGTTGTTTTCTAAAGAAGGTTTGTTGGGTTTAAAAGGTAGTGGAGCGATCCAGTGTCCATCATCTTGTTTGAAGAATCCCGATGACATTATATTCAAAAAGGTTTGATCTTCTATTGACACACCTTCCTTTTCGTCTAGTTTAGTCTTGTCGAAGATTGGATCTAATTTAACTGACATCTCGCTATCACACGGAGACAATAAAGTAGGTCGTCCGTTGCCTAAGATTACAGTTTTGTTTACATTAACTACTTTTTGTCCATGAAATCTACCAAGACATACATTGCCTACAATAACCCATCCTAAAGGTAAACGCTGTGCATACGGTACTTCGTCAGCTCCTACACGGTGTTCAATAACATGGTGTGCTCTAATAAGGTCACGGTCTATTAACATCTGTATTTCAGACTGATTGTCAATGTCAGGAATACAACTTGCTATGTCCATCATGTGCGGATAACTTGAAGCTACAACAGATGAGGGTATTTCCTCCCGATTGTTTGGAATGTCATTACATTCGATTATTTCAGGTACGTTAAGACAGAATGATCCGTCAAGCGACGCTAACACGTATCCGGAAGCTCTTCGTCCACTAGTAACGAACCTTTCTGCACAAGAAGCAAGTACATATTCGGTTTCAGTTTCGTTTTCTCGGAAGAAGTTGAAGAAATCTGACGTTGCTAAAGTCCTGTTACTTTGGTCATCGATCACACAGTAAACAGTTTTGAAATGATCTGGTCTATCAGAGTGATATACTTTGGCGAGTACTATCTTAGCACATGATTTACTGGTATTGTGTATCGAGTCACATATTTTGGTGCATTGCTGCTAATCTGTTCCTTAGAATTCTCCTCCTCGTGCTTTTTCTGGGGTTCGGCTGTAATATCTACATGTAAGGCTGACGGATGGTCACGAGAACCACACACACTGCGTTTGACATCCTCTTTACATTTGTCACGGAAATGTCTCTTAGGTCCGCAACACTTGAAACACAAACCTTTCTGCATAATTAAATCAAGTCTCTCTGATAATGGTTTAGCACGGAAACCACGGCACGTGTTAAGTGTATGATTAGTTCCATGGAGGGGACACAAGTCCTCATTTTGCTTCTGAATAGGTGGCCTATTAACACTGTGTCCAATGTCGGTTTTAATGCTTGAAACTTGCGCAGGACTTCGAAAACGATTTTGTACTCTCGTTTGTCTAGATGTGGTCGGTTTCGTGTCTTGATTGTCATATAAAAATCCAGGGTCATTACGCACTTTAGCAATGTTTTGCAAGAATGGCACAAAGAAGGAGAATGGCGGATATGCTCCATGGTTTTTTGACTTATAACCATTGGCAGTAGTAGTCCATTTTTCTTGAATACTGTAAGGTAATCTGGTTACAAAACGATTCACACCTAGAGACGAATCAAAGTAAGCGAATGTGGTGGCAAACTTTTCATCTTTGCGAATAGACTCGATCTCAGCAGCTAAGTCCGCTAGCTCGTAGAGTTCCTTTCGGTTATTGTTTGAAAGTTTCGGGAAGTTAACTATACGTGAGTGAAGTGACGACTCTATCATCTCTGGACTACCGAATCTAGCATCTAAGCGTTCCCATATAAGCCGCACTGCAGTTTCCGGATTATTGGCATTAGCACATCTAATGTTCTGAGCATGCTGTTTTGAGCTTGGTCCCAAATACTTTATTAGAAGGTCCAACTGTTCCAAAGGATTTGTATCTAACTCGGTCATTATGTGTTGAAAACTAATTTTCCAAGATGAGTAATGTGAAGGTTGGTCATCAAATGATATGAGCCTAGATGTAATCAAGTCTTTCTTTACCATAAACTTGGCCAATTCTTGTGCTTCGTTCCTCTGGGTCGGAACAAAAGGTCGTGCTATTGGATTCAATTGTCCTAAAGAATGAACAGGAATGTTAACACTGTTTGCTTGAAAGTCATTTTCGGTCAAATGAGAAGCATGCTGTGAGCGCTGTTGCTCCACAAATTCTGCTGTACGTCGTTCTGTAATGTTATGTGTATCTGGTACTTTAGAACTACGGTACTTTCTTTCAGATATCCTGTCTACATCGGCATACTGAACTACCGGATTAGCAATTATTGGTGGTTCATAACTTTCACCATACTCATTAGGATCATAATTCAAAGCCTTCTTAACGGCTTGCAATCCCGACTCAGCTTCGTCGACTTCTCGCTTCATAGAGAGGACGTTTCTCTCTGCTTTGAGTGTACCTTCACGGTGCAACAGTTCTGCCTCCTCTTTGGCATATTTAAGTCGTGTCTTTGCGGTTTCCAGTTTCACAGTTTGTTTAAGAATCTCTGATTGAGCACTAAGTGACGAGTTTCTTGTTGACCCAGTATGACGGGAACTATGATGGGAGCTACGACTTTTAAGAGTTCGTTCACTATCTTGTTTGGATCTACTAGGTAGCAATTCACTAAGATGTTGTTTGACGACGGATATTTTGGCCTTTAACGCATAGAATGACACTTTAAATGATGCATGCTCGATTTCACTTTCTTTTGTCCTATATGATTTTAAGAAATCAAAATATGTGTTAGCTACTTTTTCAAACTTTTCTGATAGTTTTGAAATTTCATCTCTGTACGTCGACGCTGTGGAGAGGTCCACCACTGGATTATCTTCTACGTCTAGTATAATAGCGTCGATATCTCTCTTAATAGTTCTAATAATGTATTGATGTCGTTCATTAGACTGTTGGAAAAGGTGATCTCCATCAGATATAAGTGTTCTAGAAGTTCTTAACTCTCTTTCAGAAACGGATTCTGACTGTGACATGTTGAATCTTTCTTGGGTTTATCTCTATAATGTAGATTTTTCACTGTACTGGTAAGTCGTTGAGAGATCAACAGTTTATTGGTATACAGACCCCCGGAGAGGGTGAAAAACTGAAAGTACAAAATAACAATCATAAGCATACTATTAAGGCAACACTTATACAATAAATGTCAAATAGTAGTACATTCACAAAGAAAATGGTTATACAGTTCAATACAAGTAACTCTTGTACACTACACTTCGAAATACAACATAAATATATCAGAAAAAGATTGCACACACGTATCTAAATATGCAAGAAAATTGAAAGGTTGCATTTGTCATTGACTGTACTCTTCATACCACGCACGATATAAATTTTACACACGTTGAGACTGTGCGGGACTGTATTTCTAGAAAATTCGAGCGTGACCCTTGTCTACATCAATAAAACACAAAAATAAATCCTAACATGTGGGATTGACAAATAATGAATGGAATTTAAGGGGGAAATGCATACATAAAAAATACAAACAGTACTGTATATTCACAGCGGCAATATTTACTCATGTCGTGTGTAAATGAACACCAATAATCAAATATGAAGTTGCATAAAATGTATAATTAAACAATATGCACAACGATATAAAAAATGAGCACAAATATAAAAGGTTAACTTACTCTAGTGGTGGATAAAACTTCCAAGTAGAAAAACAACGTGTTTCAGTTTTGACAATAATCGAGGGATTGATGAGACTGGGGAATGAAATGATAAAAAAGTGACGACATGGTCAATTCGGCACTTAATCAAAACAGTACATGTACCAAGTTTCAAGTTTATTTTACCACATCTGTATGGATAAAGGACGGACGGACACACATAACAGAAAACATAAGGTACATCTACTATCGTAGGCAGAGCATAAGATCGAATATTTGTCGGATGGTACTACATGTATTCCATGTCAATACTACTAGCAGCAGAGCCAGAAAAATTGTTAAAAAAGAAAGTAAGACAATGACTGTTTCTAGTAGGACCATATAGTTACGATATAAATACTAAATACATTTTGGTAAACTGTGAACACATTCTGTCATTTGCGTCTACTCCACACTACCTAACACCATGATATTATGGAAAATGTAAAACGATAGTTTTGAATAATTAAGGAAAGGTGGAAGGTTTTTCAGAAATTGAATTTTATTTTACAATCAAGCATGATGAATTCAGGATATACAATTAAGTTTAATTACATGTTGGTGTACATAATAATGTTGGTGACATGTTTGGTAATTTTTATTAAGGTCTTTCCTTTTCCAAAAGGGAAAGACCTTACTGTATTTCTTCTTATTTACACCTTATTATGGGATATCTCAGAACCATTATACAAATAGTGAAAAAAGATTATTATCAAGGTCTTTCCTTTTCCAAAAGAGAAACTCCTTACTGTATTTCTTCTGATTATTAAGGTCTTTCCTTTTCCAAAAGGGAAACCCTTACTGTATTTCTTCTTCTGATTATTATTCTTTTTCCGCCAAACTATGACAAAGTTTCCCTTCATAACCGTACGACATGTCGCTTTAAGGTTCACACTTTGTATTGGTGTCACAAATACCTATTCGGAACTCACCCTGTGAGTCGTAAAATTTGTCGGTCCAGATTTATCTGCCCAAAACCTAAAAACTTTGTTATGGGATGAACACCGTAACCGTAATAGGTAGACAAAAATCAAAAGGTGGAATTTGTTCAAGACCATACCTTGGTTCTTCGTTACATTTGGATCGAAAAGATTCAAAGACTCATTGGTAGGGTTTATGCCCCTTTGAAATTAACCGATGACGGTTGGCCACTTAAACTCAGAACCGTATAGGTCGTAGCCACCTATGAATATAAATGTTGAAAATATGCCGCACAGCCCTATGTTTTAACCTTTGAATAAAAAAGTAGTGCATAACAACTTTCCGTTCTAGGATATAATTTTTTCATAAACTTCATAGTAAAAGTGGCACAGCTTTAGCCGCAAAGGGAGTTCCTATGGGAAATTGCATTGTCTATATTTACAGAAGTGCAACCTCAAGGTCAATATTTTAGGTTGACCTTGACCTTTGACCTTACGATTTGTTATGGGATATCTCAGAAACCATGATACTTACAGAAATGGTGAATAGTGAAAAATGTTTGAGTCATTAAGGTGCAACTTTCTTACATTTGGACCGAAGATATTTGACCTTTCAGTAAGGGGCATAACCCCGTTAGCTGTTTCTGACAAAATAAGATTTAACTCTTAAACAAAAGGTCCTAGACCCATAAGGTCTTTTGCAATAACACCAGGGACCAATGCCATTGACACATGTCATAAGGATAAAGTTCAAGGTCATGTTCTAGTTAGCGAATTAGGTATTTTTTACCCCATTTTAGGGGTTTTGTGTGTGTTTTAAAGCTTTTCAATGCATTTTACATCTGTTTAAACATATATTCCACATTATGAAAAGGAAAGACCTCTCAATTGACATATTCTTTCGTCTGAATGGACAACTGTACGTGAAACACTCTGACTTCCTTGATTAGGAACACTTGATATATGTTAAGAAAACGCTTATATGCAAGTGAGTTAGTAAACGTTTTTATTTTACTGCGATTGATAATAGAAATGTTGAATTTACAATATCTTTTATGTGGTATAGGTCATAAAATATGTTTATAGTGATGCGAAGAACACTTTGAAGATTTACATCTGAACAACTATAAATTTTGTTAAAGAGAAAACATCACTTACGTCTCAGATTACAAAGATTGGTCATTTATAAGATAAAAGATAAATTGTACGTTATATTTTCTCTGGTAATTCAATAATAATTTAGGATAAGTGACAGACTATTGACCATTTTGACAATGATTCAAATGGTTTTCTCCGTTTTGCACTGAAATCTTCAAAACAACTCTATTGAACATTCACGCCCACCACTATTCGTGTGGAACTTTGTGCTATGATCATGTCAATGTTAGGATTAGACTTTTAAAGTCAAATATTAATTTGGTAGGTGTCAGTAACCAGATATCTCTTTTCCTTCGTCGTTTTGTACTAGGATTTCATCTGCGGATTGAACGAGAATTCTTAATGAAGGTAATACCATATTTTATTTAAGTTTTAAATCTTAGGAACTTGGAGAAGGAACCTATAGATTATTAGAAAATAACATTTTTGAATTTCATAATTAACGATTATCATTTAATTTCAAATTAACGATAATTATTAGTTAGCTAAAATGCAACATGACACTACAAGAAGTTCATATTTACAGAATAAAAGTCCTTGTGAATACTTGTTATAAGATTTTATTCAAAACATTTACTTTTGTATTTTTTATCCGGTGTATATTTAAAAAACCAATGTAAATATAATGCAAGTGTGCATGAAATCTAAAATCAATTCTTATATTTCCAAATGCAAGCGGAAAACATATTCATCATCTAAATACCATTGAAATTTAAACTAACATAAGTCTTTCTCGCTTTATCTCTCTCACACACACAAACAAGCACACTCACATGCGCGTCAAAAGTCTACCAAACGAAACTGCTTATGTAAAAGTCAAAATCTGTGCGTTAATAGTTATTCTTCTTTCCCATCTTTATATCCATAATACTGAAATCCCTGACATCCAATTCCCAGTTCATCATTACTTGTATGTACACCTGCAAAATGCATGGACACATTCATTTACACCAAATTTTAAACGATGTTACATAAACTTACTTGTTAATGTGAAATGCCTATTTCAGTTTATGCTTAATTTTGAGCAGTTTAAGTTTTTGGCAATTTTATTAAAATATTGAATTGAAATCATTCATATTGATATGAACAAAAAAATATTTTCTAATATTCAGATTTAAAAACAAAAAGTAGTATTATAATTTCACATGAAATCAGATAGTTCTTTAGAAAAATAACTTTTCAATTCCCTAATATAATAAACAGCTGCGCCATGAGCGCATGATACGCCCGTCGTCTTGTGTGTGAATTTTTATGCAATAAGCATAAATAGTTTCTGACATACGGCGTGACATGCAAAAACCCCCTTTTTTTTACCAAAAAACTCAATATCTCTAAAATAAAATTTTGAATCAAAACCAAAAAGTATACAGATCTTTAGATTAATATAACTAAGAAGTGTGTAAAATTTTAAGCAATAATCATAAATCGTTTTTGAGATACGGCGCGACATGTGAAAACCCCCCTTTTAAAAAAAAAAATCAATATCTCAAAAATAAAATTTTGAATCAAAACCAAAAAGTATACAGATCTTTAGATTAATATAACTAAGAAGTGCGTAAAATTTTAAGCAATAATCATAAATAGTTTTTGAGATACGGCGCGACATGTGAAAAAACCCTCCCCCTTTTTTTTACAAAATACTCAATAACTCAAAAATAAAATTTTGAATCATCACCAAAAAGTATACAGATCTTAAGGTTAATATAACTAAGAAGTGTGTAAAGTTTAAAGCAATAATCATAAACTGTTTTTGAGATACGGCGCGTCATGTGAAAAACCCCTCCCCCTTTTTTAACAAAATACTCAATATCTCTAAAATAAAATTTTGAATCATCACCAAAAAGTATACAGATCTTAAGATTAATATAACTAAGAAGTGTGTAAAGTTTCAAGCAATAATCATAAATTGTTTTTGAGTTACGGCACGACGTGTTAAGTTTCATGAAATTTGGATAAGTCATTCTCAAGTTACGGTGCGACATGTTTACGCCGGACAGACAGACGGACAGACGGACAGACAGACGGACGGACACCGGACATTTGTATACCATAATACGTCCCGTCAAAATTTTTGACGGGCGTATAAAAAAATGGTTGTGGGTTTCAATTAGATCAACCGGATTCCTTTAGATTCTGTTTATATTTGAAACTATAAACAGAAAAAAATTATGGATTATACATTTCTCATGCAGTTGGATCGACATGCGCGTTAGTTTTCGTTTTCTTAGTGTCGAAAAGGCCGTCGGAATTTGAGTTATTTCCATAAAAACCATAGAAAGTAAGGGAGAATAGCAAACTACATTACGCTATCCATAAAGTGGTACGAGTCTCTGCTACAGTGAAAAACTAAATAGGTCATCTCATTAACTACGTACATGTGATGCTACATGTACGTTCCTATTTACTTTTTTAGTCGTACTTCGTCTTATCTTTAAGGTTTCTCATACGTAACAATCTGTGAAGACTAAATGACATCACGACATTCTAAGTTTTCGAGAGTTTTAAAAGCATTAGTTATACATTTTGCAAGTAAAATATTTCTATGTCGACAGAACTTCGTTTTATCAAAAGATCACTCTTTCTCATTCATTTCATAGTGCCTATCAAGATTTTGTGAGGTACACGAATCCGGCCTAAAAATCATGAAACTGACTTTTAACGTTAAAAAAAAAGGCAGATCGGTCATATTTTGAATTAATTATCTCACTGTTTTCATTTGGATTAAATTGGAATAACAACAGCTTAATAAGAATGAAAAAAATTATTTTCTGTTAAGACACACAAGCTTTTAACATTGCGTAGATGTGCTTAAAATGTAGTTCAATGTTTTTCTTCAAAATGATAACTTTTTCAAAGGATGATCTGTAAAGTTTCTAAAAATTCTGAAGAATGCGCTATTTTAGTATTGTAAAAATTCTCTGTAATACGAAAATGTTGTGATAAAGTAAGAACTGGCAAATCGAACTTTTCATAACTTTTGCAGTCTAGGGAAAGTGCGAATCGAAAGAAAACCAGTTTCTTTTGTAGATGGCGATATTTTCTAATATGAAACTTTAATTAGAGAATCAAGTTAAAGGCAAAGCATAACAAACAAATAATTTATGTGGAAAATAGCGGCCACAGTTCACTTCGAATGACGAGATCTGACATGATAGCAGAATGCCGACGTGATTGATTTAATTGACAAGTCTGTGCACCATTGGTGACAATGGATGCTCAAGTTCTTCCAGGTTAAATACTAAAGAGAACGAGGGCCATCATCCCCAAATACGTCGGCTCATATTCGCATCACCCCCTGGTTTCAGGGGGAGTGAAGATTAACAATTTCTTGATCATAAAACAGGTAAGCTCGAACTGGTACCAATTCAGAACCCGGTCACTCTTGGTAGCTATATAGACATGATATGGTCTCAACAGAACGTCCTGCGGTAACGCAGGAAAGTAAAAACCTAATATGATCCGACGTACAATACAGGAAGGATCATAACCCCTTAATCTTGCCACGTGAGTGGGTCTATACACACTCATCAGAAAGCTCCCCCCCCCCCTTCATAAAAAAACCCTTAGAAAGTCTATTTTCAAGTATACTTCGGGCATAGAGCGAATTTTGAACGATGATAGGAAAGTTTTATAATTTCCCCTTGAATGTTGTTTAGGCCACACCAATTTGAATTTTAGTTCTTCGGACAAAAGCTCCAAAAATATGGGGCGAGCGAGCGAATTTTTTTTGATTGTATTTATTTCTTGAGGCGGGTGCTCTACAAGTGGAGCGAGCGGTATAATTTTTTTTTTTAAATTGTGCGATTTAGAATATTTGTACATGTTAAAACTGGGTTACTTCAAAGAAAAAGGAGGATAAACATGCTCTTATGCATATAATTTAAGTTGATGTATTTGTGCCTGTAGTACAGTCTGTACCATACCCAACTTTTTGGTTCGCTTTGGTTTAGTATAATTTTGATTATTTTCGTCAAATAAGCTTTGACTGCGTGAATTTTCATTTAAATTCATACATGTGTATATATTAAGGAAGCATATCAGATGCAGTTTAGCAAGAGGAATTATGTTAGTTACGTAAATGAAATGTGTTGAATACAATTAAAATATGTGTATGTATTCCAAAAAAGTGCCCATGAAAAATATTAAATATCTTTTGATATAGTTGTTTTCATTATATGGTAATGATTGTTTATTGGCTGCTTGACATCCAGTTGGAACTATTTATCAATAAAAGGATCACCATAATGAGTGAGGTGAATATTTCAACAACATCCTGAGTAAGATAATTATATTGCTATGCATGCAGATCTCAATGTATTAAAACAATTAAACCCTCTGCAAATGTTTGCACCTGTCGTAAGTCAGGAATCTGATGTACAGTAGTTGTCGTCTGTTTATGTAGTTCATACGTGTTTCTCGTTTCTCGTTTTTATATAGATTAGACCACTGGTTTTCCCGTTTGAATGGTTTTACGCTAGTAATTTTTGGGGCCCTTTATAGCTTGCTGTTCGGTGTGAGCCAAGGCTCCGTGTTGAAGGCCGTACCTTGACCTATGGTTCACTTTTATAAATTGTTACTTGGATGGAGAGTTGTCTCATTGGCACTCATACCACATCTTCCTATATATATTCCCTTAAAATACATTTAACCACATTCACATGCATTATTCTGACTTTGCAAAATACTTTTTCATTTTGCCCCTGAAACCTGCAATTAATGTATTTCAAACTTGAAGTGGTTGCACCAATAACACACCCCTAATTATTATTAGCATGCCAATCCCAATACCACCACTTTGGTCTCGAATGTTGGAACTCTTAAATTTTCCCTTACAAAAGAGTTCTGATTGCATGTCAATAGACTAACAAGGGGATATGGAGTTTTCATTAAAATAAGATAAATCTGTCATTTTTCAAAAATTCATGTGAATTTAATATTAATTTCATCCAAGACAGATAGCTCTAGATATCTATGTCTGTTGTAGTCCGAGATTACTCTGACGTCCAACGGCTGTTTTTCCAGACAAGCTGGGGCCGATGGACAACAGCCCCCTCAACAGCCCCCCATCTTGTCTGGCAAACAGCTGTTGGACGTCGGAGTAATCTCGGACTATGTCTGTTGAAACAATGATCGGGGATGACAATGGTGCTAACAAGTACTGATGTGATCGTGGTCATCTAACGAAAGATTTTTTATTTTTGTCTCCTAGAACAGGTAAAACGAAATGCATTTCAAATAACTGTGTGTTTAATAACTACGTGTCCTCGGCAATGATCTGACACAACTTCATGTTGGCATCCCGATTTTTGACCTTTTATTTACAAATCGATTAATCACACGTGCGTTTGAATCGCTCGGAGCAATATATGCACGAGAAAAACGTCTAAGAGAAAAAAAAATGTCAAGGATAAACTAATTTTGGAGCGGCATGCGGCCCAAAAATTGGCGGAAGCGGTAATTATTTTTTTTTATTGAAAAGTCAATTTCTCCAAAACAGAAGCGGGAAAATCCAAAGAACCATTAATCAAATTGGTGTGGCCTTACGTAGGTCCTTAAAGTTTTTGTGTCTTTTGTATGCTATGATTGGAGGTGTTGAAAACATAATTTTTGTTGTTTCATTTTGTTCAATTAGGTGCAAATGTTTTTTGATAGCTTTATTTAGTCCATTAAAGGAAGGATTAAATTTGATGGCTAACACTAATGGAGGCGTTACTTTTTTGTTTATAAGTTTGTATCGAAGACAATCTTTTCTTTCCTTATGTAATGCCTTTGTTATAATGGGGTTATTATCCTTTTCACGATATCCCCTAAGAAGAAGTTTTGTTTTGGACGTTTCAACTTCTTTTGGTGTATCATCCTTGTTATTTGATGACATCATAAAACGCAATGTTACAGCAGTAATGAATCCATTGAACACCGAAGATGGGTGAGCTGATATTCGTTCAAGATACTGAAAATTATCAGTAGGTTTGCGATATAGTTTTACGTCTAATATGTTTTGGTTTAGAAATCTGTTACCTCTAAAAATTGTGACGTCAAGGAACTGAATGCTCGAATGTGATATTTCATGTGTGAATTGAATTAACGGGTGTATATTAATTGCAATGTTGAACAATTCGTTACGATTATCCCGACTAGAATTGAAAAGAATGAATCCATCATCTTTGTATATAGATAATAGTGCTAAATGTTCCTTGAGAGGAAATAAATCAAGAATATTTGCAATAATTTCAAACATTCTTAAATCAGCTAGTGATGGGCTCATTGGGGCTCCCATTGGGATTCTACATGTTTGTCTGAATAAGAAGTCCTTTTCATATATATAATTAGGTGGTAGAGGTATTTCATGTGTATTACCGCATATTTTGTACCATGCTCTGTCTACTGCTTCCAGTATGTCTTCGTGAGTTAAGTAATTGTACATATTGGTAATATCAAAAGTGCACATAATTCCCTTATTTGTTCTATTTTGTTGATAAATGAGGTTGTGTCCTGTGTATAAGTCCATAATTGGCTAACTACTGGTTTAAGGAAGTAGTATATCTTCATGATTAATTATGTGAATTTTTGGCAACATATAGAGTCGTCCAACTCTTACATTGGCATTATTATTTAGGTATTTATATGTTATGTCGTTGATAAATTCTTTCTTGTGTAGCTGTTTTATCCTTTCTTGAATATTGTCTGATATTTTGTTCGTATTAAATTCATGAATTTGTTCATAGCATATGCTGTTGTTCCGGAAGTTCAGTGTTTGTTTTATATATATACTTTTATCCAGAACAACGGTAGATGAGTTTTTGTCAGCTATCTTAATAACCTATACCCATAGTAATATATCTGTTGAAGTCTCTTTTGAAGAGATCAACTTTGTTTGGCTTGTATAATTATATCGATGAAATGTATGTATATAACTCAATATAAAAAGAAGATGTGGTATGACTGCCAATGAGACAACTCTTCACAAGAGACCAAATGAACCAGAAACCAACAACTACAGGCCACCGTACGGCCCCCAACAATGAGGCAAGCCCACACCTAATAGTCAGCTATTAAAGGCACCGAAATGATAAATGTAAAACAATTCAAACGAGAAAGCTAACGGCCTAATTTATGTACAAAAAAAGGAACGAAAAACAAATATGTAACACAGCAACAAACGACAACCACTGAATTACAGGCTCCTAACTTGGGACAGGCACATTCATACAGAATGTGGCGGGGTTAAACATGTTAGCGGGATCCCAACCCTCCCCCTAATACGGGACAGTGGTGTAGCAGTACAACATAAGAACGAACTATATTTGAGAGATGAAATGTATGTCATAATTCTGCTCTATTTGAGAGATGAATTGATTTGTATTTGATACAATTATATTCCAAAATTGAAATGTATACGTAAACTCTGTTGAAGTGGTTTTTTTTTCACTTTTGAAGCACTCACAGTGTACTGGAAATATACAAATAAATATAAATATTTTATTGGTACAAACTCATTAACAATAAATGGTTAAGACCTATTGCATATATATATAATTATATTAATTCACATGATAGAATGAAAAGTTACATGTTAATATAGAATGAAAAGTTACATGTTAATATAGAATGAAAAGTTACATGTTAATATAGAATGATAGAATGAAAAGTTACATGTTAATATATCATGATAGAATGAAAAGTTACATGTTAATATATCATGATAGAATGAAAAGTTACATGTTAATATATCATGATAGAATGAAAAGTTACAAGAATAAGAATAAGAATATTTTATTTCCAATTAAAGGGCACTATAAAGACCTTTCATCACATTACATACAAGTACATAAGATTAGACATAAATTTAGAGACATATAAGAAAACAACACCGTTTAACACTATTAAAAATGCTATAAAAGGCCAGGACAGAACCAGATAATACAATCAATATCTTTAAAATATACCATTGAAAATCATATACCACTCAAAATATGTATATTTGTGGCTAATTTGCATTTATTATCTTTGAACTTCTCCTTATCTCTAGATTTTTAGATAAATACTTTCCCAAACATTTATATACATTTAAATTTTCTTGTGTAAATAGCCATGAAAACTTTGAAAAATTGTCTAAAAATTGAAAATTATTGCAAGTTAAAGAAATTTCAGTAAAAAACTCATTTCTATTATCAACATATAGTGGACATTCAGTCACAAAGTGTATCTCATCCTCAACTTTATTTAATGTACATGTTTCACTATTCCTAATATTTAGACACTCTGATATGGGAGAGGAAGACAGTATAAAGTGTATTTCATTTTCTACGTCATCCGAACCAGCTAAATAACGATATTAATATTATCCTACTAAAAATAAATAGAGGTAACGTTAATTGAGATAAGGGTTGTTGATGAAATTTGCACTTATTGCCCTTGTGTATCATGTGTATAACCTTCTGATAACGATAGCGCTACGTGTGTGTGTAAGAGATAAATTTGTCCTGGTAAAATATGTCCGGGCGGACACATATTACTAGTATAAAAAGTCCATGGTTACAGAATTTACTAGTATTTTTAGTCCGATGTTAGTAATTTATGTCCCCAGACTAATTTTCCTAGGAATTCAAGTCCATGTCATTAATATTCCTAGGTAAAAACGTCCATGTCCTTTTTTATAGGAAAATATTAATGAAACAAGTCATTTACATTTAAACAATATTGGAAATTTAAATGTTAAGTTTTAATATTGTTTAAGAGTTGTGTATTTATATTTTTAATACAATTCATGTCCCCAGACTAATTTTCCTAGGAAATCATATCCATGTCATTAATATTCCTAGGTAAAAACGTCCATGCCCTTTATTTTAAAAGGAAAATTTTAATGAAACAACTTATTTACATGTAAACAATGGAAATTCAATTTATATGTTTTAATATTGTTAAAGAGTTGTGCATTAATATTTTAATAAAATCCATGTCCCCAGACTAATTTTCCTAGGAAATCATGTCCATGTTATTAATATTCCTAGGTAAAAATGTCCATTCCCTTTATTTTGAAAGTTAAATTTAAATGTTATGTTTTAATATTGTTTTAGAGTTGTGTATTAATATTTTAATAAAATTTATGTCCCCAGACTAATTTTCCTAGGACATCTTGTCCATGTCATTAACATGCCTAGGTTATAACATCCGACCATGTCCTTTATTTTAAAAGGAAAAAATTAATGAAACTTTCCAATCTTAACTAAGAAAATATGTTTTTTTTTTTTATTTTCAATAATTTTTATAATATAATAAAAATTACTAGTAAAACAAGTCTTAGGACAATTTTTCCTAGGAAAATAAGTACCAGACATATTTTACTAGCTATGGACTTATTTACCTAGGAAAATTTGTCCTGGGACTTAAATTCCTAGTAAAATAATGGTCATGGACTTGATCAACTAGGAAAAAAAGTCTGGCGGACAAATTTTACTACCGGACCAAATTTACTGTTACATGTGTTTCTAACGTTAGAATTAGGAAGATGTTGTAAATTAGAACGACGGTCGACCTATAATTTATAAAATATTTGAACATGAATAGTGCAATCATAATGCTCATTTCTAAAGCCATAGTAAATTAAATTAGTGACATTATATAAATAATTGTTTTAATAATCTTTTTTTATGATTATTATGAGCTGTCAAATATTGATCAATACCAATTTAAATATACTTTATATACTAATCGAAATTGCTCATCATATTGAACCCAACCTACACAGTAACTCCTTGATTCTGCCATTCTGACCGTTTGCATTTGAAAAACTCAAGACCTTTGTTAGGCCATTTTTCTAACATTACTCTTTCATAAATCATGAAGGCGGAGTTACGTAAATACTTTTGATGGGACTTCTCTTTTGATTAACTATGGACAAAACACCACCTTTTACTGCCAGTTCACCCTCTAAATTTTGCTTGTTTACAAGGTCCCGAGTAGATTTTTAAAAGTATATTCAGGTCAATGAACTCACTGTTCCCTATTTTTTTTTACCGGAA
Source organism: Mytilus californianus (assembly GCF_021869535.1). Lineage (NCBI taxonomy): Eukaryota > Metazoa > Mollusca > Bivalvia > Mytilida > Mytilidae > Mytilus > Mytilus californianus. The sequence continues at coordinate 46,953,530 of NW_026262723.1, read as the reverse complement.
TGTGAGATGAGATAGGATCGAAAACACTTGAAATACATAAAGTTGTAAACGAGTATCAAAAGAACTAGAAAAAGCTGCAGATCCTTGTGATTAGATAAATTCAACATACCAAGATTATTGTTTGACAAAATCTGCAAAGCTAGGACTAGGTTGTGAAGTCATTGGATCAGGAATTCCCCTTGAACTGTTTTCCTCGTGGCGTCGTGGACTTTCTTGTGGTGTCTCTTGCTGGATCCTGAATGGAATGAATGGGGCTCCTGATGATTTGAGTCTGCCATGATATTGATCACCGGTCCATGAGCCACTGACAAATTGGAAGCTGTCCCTGTCCTTGAACCTGATACATTGTGTATTGTGACTGTTGGAAACTACAAGTTAACACAGATAAGTCCAAAGTTATTGTATTTAATTCAAATGGTAAAACTTTTTTGGACGAATTTACTTATACATTGTAATGATTCTTGTATTGAAACTGTTAGTCATTATTCTTATTTAGGTATTGTAATAAAATGTAATGGTAATTTCAATTTAGCCATTAATACTCTTATGGAAAAGGCGAGAAAAGCTTATTTCAAAATAAAAAAAAAACTGTTGGTCTGAATAATCCATGTAGACTACTTGAAAAATTGTTTGATACATTAATATCACCTATACTTATGTACTGTTGTGAAATTTGGGGCGTTTAGTCATCCTTACGGGACTCTGAACCCATTGAAAAACTACACATTAAATTTATCAAAGAAGCACTTGGTGTTTATTGCAAGGCTTCAAATGATGCTTGTCGTGCTGAGTTTGGTCGAATTCCACTCAAAAGTAAAATTGTGTATTTTCAAGCATAAATTTTTAATAGCATATACTTTCATCAGAAAATACACTTGTAAATCAAATTTTCTGTGCAACAAGGTTTTCAAACCCCTGGATCAAAAAAACTAAATGCAGTTTACAAAAATTAGGATATTCATATCGTGTTGAAAAAAGTTGTTTAACAAAGCAGCACTTGGGTCAAGTAAAAGAAAGAATTTATGATCAGTGCTTGCAAAATCAAAATGCAAACATACAGGAATCTTCTAAACTCAGTTTCTTTCGTCAAGTCTACAAAATGGGTCAAAGACCATCATATGTTGATTCACTAAACAATTTAAATGATAGAGCAACAATATGCAAAATACGCATAAGTGCACATTCTTTAATGATTGAAAGGGGAAGACATCTTAACATTTCTAGAGAGGAAAGATACTGTCTTGTCTGTAAAAATGGGGAAATTGAAGATGAACAACATTTCTTATTACAATGTAATAGATTTACCTCAAAACGACAAATATAAGAAAATAAAATAAATATTATATTTAAAATACAGCGTAACATTACCACTGATGAAAAAATATCTTTATTGGTTAACAATAGCTCAGCATTATTACTTAGACTGTCTTCCTCTTTCATATCAGAGTGTCTAAATATAAGGAATAGTGAACTAATATGATACATCAATACGTAACTTTTCATTCTATCATGATATGTTATCATGTAACTTTTCATTCTACCATGTCAATTAATATAATTATATATATACAATTGGTCTTAACCATTTATTGTTAATGAGTTTGTGCCAATAAAAATATTTGTATTTGTATTTGTATAGTTTTTGGCGAAGATACTTGAATTACATTGTTCTATGATCTTTGTACATCCATACATATCGGAAGAAGCTGGAAGTGTTCCTCGTTTTGATGGCACCAGATCGAGTGGTCTCTGTTTGCCTTTTAATTTGTTCCTTGGCTGGTCCTGGCTGATGCAAATCCTTTCTTGGAGGATTACGAATACTCTTCGGTTGTTTCATATCTAAATATTAGAATATGAATTGCGGATGTCATTGATTTTTTGACGATTGTCTTTTTGACACTTTCACATATCTACAAGAGTGGCTAGTTCAATGTATGGCTGAAGAGTCACGTGATGTTAATTAGCGGAAAATAAGATACGGATCCGAATGATGCAATAGTTCTTTTACGGACAAATAAAGAAATTAATAAAATCTCTTTCATTAAATTGGAATAATACTTTGCCATATGTGAATTCATTTTCAGATTTTATTGTAAACCGTTTTAGATTGTTGTATTGTCTCTTTGAATATTTCTTTCTCTTAAAAGTAGCAAATAGTGTGGCAATTTACAGCATGACCTGTGATACAATCGAATAGTTCGGAAGTTTATTGCATTAGCCACATCAAAATTCCACCAAAGGACCACCATTGAAAATAGAGTTACCCAGTGAAACGTTAGGAACGTGTACAGCTTTCAGTAACTGCGAGTTATCTCATAACTGTTCTTTTATTTTGTTGGGGTGTTGTTAGTTGTTTAGTTGTTAGCCCCTTTTAACTGATTTTTATAGTTAGTTCATATGTTGTACTGTTACACCACTGTCCGAGGTTAGGTTGAGGGTTGGCGCGCTCGTAAACATGTTAAACCCTCCACATTGCTAACCTTCTACTTCATTTGGTCTCTGGTGGAGATTTGTCTCTTTGGCAATCATACAATATCTTCTTATCTTTATATTGGAAGGTGGTAAATACGGTGCAATATTGATAGGGAAACCAAAATTGATCAATTTGCAGTCAAATTCAGTAAATATCCGTATAAATTCCATCAAATTGATAAATGTATTGGCACTCGTCGTTACCTGTTTTAATTCTAAATACTAGTAATCAAGAATTCTCAAGTCTTATTATACTGCAAAAATTTACCCAAGGGAATTTCCTTTAGATAAATATAATATTTACATCAATAATTGTCCCTTTTCCATTCACACGTGAAAATCTAAAAAAAAAATATGTCAAAAGAGACGATTTTTCCTTCTCTATTGTGAATTTTCAATTTTTGGACCTTGGTTTTCATTTGGGCCTTCTGACGGTGTATTATATTTCCCCACTCGTTCGCTATGTCCTTGTCTGTAGTGACGTTTAAGATTTCCATGAACGAAATCTATGTATCACTGTTAAATGACTAAAGTCATATGCATCGAGTTTTTGGTTATTATAATGTTACAGAAATTATTGAACCAATGCATGCATACATACTAAACAAAACTTAACACTCTGCGCAAGGTTTTTTAAAATTAATTTTTACGAATTCATAACGTATAACCGACCAAAAAATATTTCATTTCTGATTGTTGATCGAAAACTTTGACTAAATTCTTTCCTATCAACAAAGATTTGGTTTTGAAGTGTGACTGTACCTGTAAAAATCATATTAAAAACGGGATATCACTTTCTAATGTTTACGGCTATGTTGTCCTTAAAGTACGCACATTTAAACACGATCCATTTAATCTTATCGATCCTTTGAATATCATACTGACACTGTAGAAAGATGTTTGAATATTGTTTTTTTTTTTTTTTATCCTTAATGGCATTGGTTTTGTCCGTTCTTTTCATATGTTATTGGATTTGTTTTTATTTTTGGTGTTATTTTTAACTTTAGGAAGATTATGTTCTATATGTGACCGTTCTTGAGTATAATTATACACAGAAATATCAAAATATAGAAAACGAATTTTATTTTAATATGAAATATATATAAATACGACCAGTTCGAAATTAATTCACACGACACACAGAAGAGTTTTATGTATTACCATTAATCAAAAGAGTGTGAAATCGATCATTATATATAAGCCTTTCGAGGTCGTTTTAAAGGGGAAAAGTCAAATGGACCAGTTAAACGAGCAACAACGTAAGATTTCTTTATGGACATATAAACTGTTAACTTATCATTTAAATATAAACGAAAATTAAGTTTTGAAATATGCTCATTATCAAAGTAAAAGCAAAAGTTTATCTGTTTATCTCCTTGTAAAAATTGTACTGCTACGTTTTTCTTTTGTGAATAAATAATTAAATGCTATTTATTTTATTGTAGATGCGGTTTTTTTTAAATGTAGTTGCGGTATGTTTTTATCGTAACTATACGTTTTATGTTATATGAGGTAGCAGTCTTAGCCCACTGCTCATGTCAAAATGACCTTTGAGAAATCTATCGAAATTCTTAATTGTTCTTCAAACATATTTGTATTAGATAAAAGTTATATTCTAATTCGTTACCTCAAACGAATATAAAGTATTTATAAAATAAAAACAAACACTTGTTTCATAGGAATAGCTTGCCAGCATGTGCAGCTTACTTTGATTATTTTATTAAACAAAATGAAATAATTTGAGTCCCCATGTCATCATGATACGGCGACACCGCTGCGTACATTGTAAAAATTGTGCTTAGAAATTAAACACTTGTATTACATGTTTAGTTCTAAACATGTTTAGGATTGTGTTTAATATCTAAACACTTTTCTCAGTAAGCACATTAAATGTAAACATGTCTTGAATTTAAACACTTTTAAATATAGAATGAAAGTGTTTAGGAATAAAACACTTATTTCTAAGCTAAACACGATCCTAAACACAATCCTAAACACATTGTACTGAGACACGTTTAGATCAAAACGTGTAAAAAAAAGTGCACAAAAGATGTGCTTAGAATTGTGTTTAGGATCTAAACACCATTTTTACAGTGTAGTATAAGACAGCCTACAAAATAGAAAATCAAAGTGAGAAATCATATAAAATAAATATATATATATATATTGACTAAAAGATTAACCAACGAATGTTATACCGGTAGTATAAATATCTATCTAATTATATATATATATCTATGCGTAAAACATTACAAAAATACAAACATTCATTTGGGGGGGAAGGAGGGGGAGGGGGAAACCCCTTCATCTAAACTTAACTGCACTGTACTGTATACGAGCTTCGAATGACAATATTCCTTAACTTACTTTAACAAGAAAACTATTCGCGCTTAAAATATCCCGTGCTATTTACGGGGGGGGGGGGGGGGGGGGCGCTGACTGACCTAAGGGGGGCCCGCTCCAGTCATGCTTCAGTGATTCCCTATATAATCAACCAAATTTTTCACACGAAAGGGGGGGGGGGGGCCCGGGCCTCCCCCCCCTGGATCCGCCTATGCCACTATAAAGACACACACTCACGTGTGTTTGTTTACATAAATAGAAACACGTGTATGTCCAACTTTAATAAATACATTTATATTCTAATTCGTTACCTCAAACGAATATAAAGTATTTATAAAATAAAAACAAACACTTGTTTCATAGGAATAGCTCGCCAGCATGTGCAGCTATTTTCGACAAAAAACAAAGAAAGGCGCAAACGTGTGTTTTTAAGATTCCTAAATTTTTAGTTACTGTCAGACGTTCACTGATACTCTCTTTGACGTATCCATCCATACAAAAAGATAAAGGACGAAAAAGTAAATCATTACTGTCCGACTTGATATTTGCTAAATTTAAATATCTCATTAACGTTTTAACAGGACATGTAATTTTGTCAGTATTCGAAATGAGAACATCTCTACCCTCACGGTAAATATCAGTTTTACTACTCTCTATCAGTAAAACAATGTACGAATCATGAAAAACAGTATGGTTTCTTTTGATTTGCTAATTCGGAATACCTGTAAAATCCCGCAAAACTTATAAGGCACATACAAGCTATTCTTACATCTTTAAGATTAGATTTCTCGTTACCATCATAGAATAACAATTTGATGCAAAATTTCTGGTGTAATAGGTTCTTTCTTAACAACAATGTGTCCAACAGATCTCAAAGTTCCTTCCTTCACAGAAATAACCAAATCCGATTTACACGAATTCTCAACTCCAGCTTATCTATGAGCCCAACTTATATCTCTGTTCCTTTGCTTATTGTGTGTTTTTTTTTGCTGTGCATGTACTGATTTTGTGTCATGGATAGATACCCCATATCCTTTGTTTTTCTATTATAGCATAAAAAGCTTCATTTATACTGCTAGTAGATTTACCAATATTTGTCAAATAAACTAATTATGATGCATCAGAAATATCTGAAGCAGGTAATGTGTTTGAAATATTAATAGACAAACACCACTTACAGAAAGCGTTGAGAACATATCTATACTGTCGTTGAGTGTTGTCCGCTCTAGATGACAAACAAAAGGATGATATCTGGTCTACGAGGAGCTGCATGGATGGGTATTGTGTCTGACGAAAAGAACCAATATCAATCCATCTCCTGGTTTTGAAGACATCTGAAAAATCATTAACAGTAACTGGATCATTGCTGTTTGGCTGGCTAGTTACTGGGTGCTGAAGCTGTGACTGACTTGAAGTTGAGGGAGGAGTTTCTTCTCCAGTGATCATACTGCTTACAGTAGTGACAGATGTCCATGACAGATGGCTCGAAAAGGCTGTTGATAACGACTGAAATCGTAAGCTGGAGGAGGAGCAGGGGCAGTAGCGATATTTTCAACTGCTGGAGTTGGTCAGCTGTATACGGCTGAGTGCGGGTCTTATTCTCCTTGATAGTTTTAAGGGCCCTAGTCTCTGCCTAACGAATCTTTTTAGTGGGGTTCGTGTTGCTTAGTATTTAGTTTTCTATGTTGTGTTTTGTGTACTATTGTTTGTCTGTTTGTCTTTTTTTTTGCCATGGCGTTGTCAGTTAATTTTCGACTTATGAGTTTGAATGTCCCTCTGGTATCTTTCGCCTCTCATTTAATCATCTGCGTTTGTACCTCTTTATCGATTATTTTTTTCAAACAGATATCGGAGTTGTTCGTTTACTTTTTCTTTGGTTGTTTGCTTATTTATTTGTTTTAGAAAAGTATGGCCCTTCCGAATGAAAGTTTTTCGTTCATAATAGGCATCGAAAAGTGTAGAGAGTGAAACGAAGTATTTCAAAATGATCCTCAAAATGTAAAGTTTACATATATGTATGCTTATTTTTGTTGTCGATGAAGAGCTTGTCTATTTATTGTAGTTGGATTGCAATGTGGAATGGCACACGCCTCCTTATCTGTATTTGAATAACGATTATCCTTACAATTAAATGTTTCTTTTTACATATTATTTGGTTTTATTGGACTTCTTGAATATATTCTTTTTAGGAAAAATACTCAGAAGGGTAATTTGTTATATAAAACCTATTTTATTGTAAGCGGGTGAAATTCAAAACATTAGTTTCGTCACCATTCTTTTTCAAATTATAATGGACGTCGTTGGTATTTAAAATTCACTATGAGGCCATCAACATAAGAGAATCAACAAATTTTACCAAAACTTTATCAAAGCTTACAGCTTGATACTGTATAATTGTTTGTTATTGTTTTACTTGTACAGATCTTCATATTTATTTACTATACCATTAAATGTTGGCTGACGAATAAGACCCTTATCGTACTCACCTTTCAAAGCTTGACATTCTGGATTGACATAATCTTTGTGGGAGACCGTTCGTATGTTGACATATAAATGAGCCAGCCCCCCCCCCCCCCCCCCCCTAAATGTCTTTTTGTTTTATGATCATAGTATATATTGTATTTTCGTCTTCTAAATTTATAATTTTCTTTTATTTTTCTTTCTCGCATATAGCATGTCTAGTATAAACAGCCAATAAACCTCAAAACAAATATCTGAAGTTTGTTCCTGACCCTGCTCATTTTAAGTAATATCTAAATTATTTTATTGCTATTAAGATTATTTTTTACATGTATGCACAACTATTATATATATTGCAGGTAGACTTGGGTGGATAAAAAACTTAAAATGTTGTAATGACATGTCCATTAAAGAAGACCGTAGATTGAACCTTAGAAGTAAATTGTCACGTTTTGTTTGTTTTTTTAATTGGGTTGCTGTCTAAATTAAATATGTATACTTCACATCTTTAATATCATTCATAGAAATTAAACATTGCTTAAAATATGTTAGCATACATGTATAATTGATTTTAGCGTCTGAGAGTAGTTTTTTGTTCTTCTTATATTTCCTTTTAGATAGTTTTCGATCTTCTGTTCTTCAACGTCTGCTATCTTGGTAGGAATAGCTAGTGAGATCTAGACAACATCCAACACAGCCTAACGATCTTGGGTGTGTGTGGGGGCACTTATTATGTAATGAGTGGAAGGGAGGAGTCGCTGGGATAGGTCACTATTTGAAGCTTCATGATATTTCATGAGGTCGAGAAATTAAGGTGAAATGTAAGACAAGGTTGATGATTGAATCTGAAACTATTAATCAGATGTCGATATTTTTTTACAGATGCAATTAAAATCACCAGAGACTCTTAAATAAAATTGAGAATGGAAATGGGGAATATGTCAAAGAGACAACAACCCGACCAAAGAGCAGACAACAGCCGAAGGCCACAAATGGGTCTTCAACGCAGCGAGCAGCGAGAAAATCCCGCACCCGGAGGTGGTCCTCAGCTGGCCCCTAAATAAAATAGTGTACTAGTTCAGTGAAAATGGACGTCACACTAAACTCCAAAACATATAAATGAACTAAAATTAAAAAACATACAAGACTAACAAAGGCCAGAGGCTCCTGACTTGGGACAGGCGCAAAAATGCGGCGGGGTTAAACAGGTTTTGTGAGATCTCAACCCTCCCCCTATACCTCTATTTTGGCGTTCATATGACTTGCAAGACAACAAACATTATTTTCTACGTCACGTGTCCTGGTTGTCACGAGCATTATATTGGACAGACCGAGAATAGCCTCTGTGAACGGGTGCGCGTTCATAAAGAACAAATAAAACACCCGCAAAACAGAAACTCGCCAGTTAGTGCCCATCTTGACATTTGTGGTAAACAACAATTTAAAATAATGCCTATTTTTAAATGTAGACGGGATGAAGCCTATCGAAAGGAGATGGGATGTTATTTCATAACAACGTTCCGATCAAAATTAAATCCCGAGAACTTTTAATTACGAACAATTCCGTTATCCTGAAGAGTCCCAATGGAAGGATGAAATCGATTGAACTTTTAACTTGTTTACTTATCTTACTATTTATTTCATGAATATATATATACATCTGCACATGTAATCTTTTTTTACGCCTATATATATATATGAAAAGGGAGTGGTATTGGATGTCCCCGTTGCTCACTTCTACCACAGTGTCGCCGCCCCAGTTCCCTGAGATAAAAATTCCCGTGTAAATTAATATTATTCGAAAAGAAATTATTTGATATCTCCGTTTTAAATTTGTATTTGTTACTTTGGATTATCTTACTGAGTATAAATGAATATAACCGACGAAAAAACATTATCCTTAAAGTTTTCTTATGTTTTTAATGTATAAAATGTACGTGGCAGTGAGCGACTGGATTGAATGTGAAACAATCACGTGTGTGTTTACAAAACTTCAGGAGATTCGGCTATTTAAAGAAAAGTGTTACCTGTGTACCGACATGCATGATTGGTAACCAGGCAAAATTTAATTACTAAAATAAAGAGTTCAAATCCGATACTCTACGGAATTGAAAGACATTTACTAGGTTTGGATTGTCGCAACCAATCAACGAACTTTCATTATTAACGTCTCAGTAATATCTTATAATCAGGTAGTAAGAAAGCATTCAGGCCGCAGACTGTCCATCGTTCAACTCTTAATAACGTCTCCGAGGAGACGTTAATAATAATTGTACATTTTAAAGAAATCATTTATTAAACTGTGTATTAGAAATATACATGCAAATACGCGATGTTTTATGTTTAGTATTAATAGAGACAATTGCTTTAGAACCTTTTGAAACTGAAATTTAAAAACTGCCAATCTTTGCTGCATATTGATAAAATAAAAATGGAAAAAATCATGTACATACAAAATCGAAAGATCTTTCGGGTCAGCAATTTTCTGAGTTTCCAAAAAGTCCTTAGCATGTTACAATTTCCAAAGTATGCTAATTTTTTACACCTAAGTTATCGAGAACACCGGTCTGCTCTTGTCACATGTACATTCAATAGAAAACTATTGTAATTTCGGGAATATAAACATTTAAAAGTCTGTCTGTGCAGGTTAAAATATTAAAGATAACTATTTTTATGAAGTAGGTATCTTTCCACTATTTTGTATACAATTTTAAGAAAAGGTCGTCTCGCGTTTTGTACAAGTATTTGCGGTCTTTTCGATATATTCACATTCAATGTTTACATCGAGATAGGGTCTGTTTGATTTTGCTTAGTAACTTAATTTCAAAAGTGCCAATCTTTGCTGCATATCAATCGATTCCTTTGGAATTTTTTCCCCGACTTTCTCTGATCTAGCTGTATATATATATATACATGTACAAATAATTAGCATGTTCCAGAGAGGTATACAGACAGTAAAAAAAAATTGAAGTTGGTACTCCAGGAATTTATTCGCATAGCAACATTTTAACCCAATTTTACACCAAGCTTCTATAGCCTGATGTACTCGTCGCTTGCTACTTAAGGAGAAAAATGATAACATTGAGTGGAAGTTTTGTTTTTATTTCAGTTTATTTCTATTTTGACTATTTACCAGATCGTTTTTCCGTGAATCCATAATTGATAGCTTCCTTGCTAAAATGGGACAAACATTGAGAAGATCTAGTTTTCAGTGTTTGCAGGAAAGGTAATGTTTTGTCACTAGATTTCCCACTGATGCGGTTTGAATAGAACAAAAAAATTCAAACTCTTGTGTTTAGAAGGTAGAAAAGTGAAATGAACTTTGTATATGGTTTCCAAGATAGCACAAAAGTTACTTTTACGTCAAACTTTAAACATTATGATTATTTGCATGCTCGTTGATCCATTTTCATAGTGTTTACCTGTTAACAATGCAACTTGCAAACAATCGTTTTTAAAACGACCAGAAGTCCAGTTGTTACGTCAATTAGGGGGTCTCCTTATAAACTGCTACTTTTTTTGCCCGACATAGAAAAATTCTGGGAAAAATTACGAATATTGAGAAATGAATTATCAATCGGTTAAGACCATTCCCAAAGTGGCACACCTAAATTTGACATTTGTAAGCAATTTCAAAGCTGGGTGTTATTTGGCAGGGTTTTCCTCATTGATTAACGCATCGAACACACCCCGTCCCCGATGTAACATCACATGACTTTTTAGTGATTAAAACTATTATTTAAAAATAATATTTGCATGTTGAATATGTGTTTTTAATAAAACAAATACAATTACTGTGACAGTCATATTTTCTGTATTATTTAAAGTTTTGTTACACATAGTGTTTGACCTTAGTTTAGCGGTAACCCGGATTGGTTGAACATTTGTCAAGTTGAATTCTTCGGGTAGCATAGATTTATATCGTTGTATTCCTCGTTTTTGTTAACCAATTGTGTTTTCGGAAAAAAAGATGATACATCTAACATTGATCTTGCAATTTCTTGTAATTTTGTTTGCGTGTTATTTCTTTGGTGTCATGTTTTGGTTATGTTTGTGTTCGATCGTACAATATTGACAAGTAGACAGTTGCCCGCCAACATGGTGTGATCTTATTATTTCTTGTGACTCTTTGCATGCGTCTTATTTGTGGATTGCAGTTATTTCTTTTGTGTCATATGTTTCAATCGTACAACGTTTTAAAAGTCGACAGTTGCCCGCCGACATGGTGTGATCTTGTTTTTTCTTGTGATGTGTTTGCGTCTTAAATTAAGATTGCAGTTGTTTCATTGATTTCTTTTGTGTAATATTTTCCTTATATTTGTTCTCGATCCTATAACGTCTTACTATTGTCCGCCGACATGATGTGATATTTCTTTCTTTGATCGCGGATATTATTCATAAGATTTATTATTTCTATCTTTCTTTTTTTAATAGTTTTCCCACAGTCGGAAAGTTGTGAGACATTTAGAGCCGTGCATACGAGATCTTGACTAAGTTATCAGTTTTACATTAGATTCAATTTTATTATAGTTCTTCGCATATGGACTCGCTTATATTATAGTTCTTTACTTAAATAACCGTCCTAATGTTAGTTGTGTGTTAATTCTTCACAACTCAGAAACGGATTCACGAATATTAAAGTTCTTCACATAAGGACTCACTAATATTAGTTTTTACCTCATACATGCTCACTATTACAACAGTACTTCACATATTTACTCATTATTATTAGAGTTTTTCACATAAGGACTCGCTATAGTATTACAGCTCTTCACACAATGACCCATTAGTATTAGTTCTGTACATTAGGACTCGCGTATTTTAGAGATCTTCAATTATGACTTATATTAATTAAAGTTCCAATAAGGACTCACTATCATAAAAATTCTTCACTTACTAGTACACGAAGTTCTTCATATTTCACGTACTACACATACGAATATATTACTCTAGTGTGTTTTCATCTTACAATGTCGCTACTAGTGCCCAATAATTAGTGTTGTTTTGCTAGGGTTATTTTAAAGATAATTTAAAAATCAAATTTTGCAATTGCATTTGTGGTTCATTAATTAAGTCATCAACGAAAATCTTTTACGTATTAACCTAAAATATGGATAAACTTCAAATCTAAACACAAATGCCTACAATGCCCGAAATGTGGCTCAACCAATTCTGGGCGGTGGTACCATAACACATGCAAACCCTCAGATTATCTTCAGTGGTTGAACAATATGTTTAACATACGGTCGGATGATTGTATCTGCAAATGCCAATGCATGCAATATAAAAGTGACGAAATTATTTTCAGGAAAGCCACCATGTAAGCGACAAAAAACAGACCTTTGTCAGCTATGTGGAAACAGCGGACAATATAACCTTGAAATACATATGTCCAAGTTTTTTGTAAGTTATGTAGACATACTATCGAGTCGCCAACTAATCACACCAAAGTTTTCTTTGCGAATCGCATTATAAGAGATGGCGGGACACGAGACATTTCGTGTCAATAACATGTAGTATGCCACATTGCTCCGAGAAAATCGCCCGCCAACGCGATCTTCGTCACATTCCCGACTTTGACGTTATACCTAATTATTTCCTTGCCAATCAAGAGGAAGAATATCTTTCATTATCCAAAGAAAGCTACATCTGTAAAACATGCAACAATACACTATCAAAGCTCGCCAGGAAACAATTCCTCAATTAGGGAGCAACCATTTAACTTCAGAAAGGGGGGCATGGTTTTTTGTCTGAGTGCGAACATTTATTTTTTGTTTTTCGACGCTTTCAATCAAATTATTTTTTTTTCAAAATTTAACACTATAAGGTATGGGGAAAATCTGTATTCAGAATATTTTTTTGTCATCTGCTTGACAACAATATTTATTTTCATCAAATTGGGGATAAAAAAAACATAAAATATATATCCTACCCTAGTCACTTCAAATCAAACAAGGGGCCTCGGTGGCCGAGTGGTCTAAGTAGTCGAACTACTGTATCACTAGCCAGTCAATACTGAGGTTGTGAGTTCGAATCCCGCACGGGGCCAGGTGCACTCGACTCCAATCTTAATTGACTAGGATTGTCAGTTTTCCTACCGAAGGTCGGTGGTTCTCTCCGGTCACTCCGGCTTCCCCCGCCAATAACAACTGACCGCCACGAAATAGCACAATAGTGTTGAAAGTGGCGTTAAACACCCCCAAATCAATCAATCAATCAATCGATCAAATCAAACAAGTGAAACTGCGAGCTACAGCTCACTGATGATACCCCGACCAAATATTTTGGTAAATAGGAAGTTGTTAAGTGATGAATCTGAAAACGCATCACACGGTATAGCTGACTCATATAAACCCTGAAACCAAATTTCAGAAGTCCTTGTAATGTAGTTCCTGAGATAAATGTGACGAAAATTTTCAACTACTTGGATGTCATGTGTAAAATAATGTAAGTGTTCGGTAAACAGGAAGTTGTTGAGTGATGAATCTGAAAACGCATCACACGGTATGGCTGACTTATATAAACCCTGAAACCAAATTTCAGAAATCCTTATGATGTAGTTCCTGAGAAAAATGCGACGAAAAATATTTATGGGAAAAACGGACGGATGGACGGACGGACGGACAGACAGAGGTAAAACAGTATACCCCCACTTTTTTTTAAAGCGGGGGTATAATTATAAAATATCTAAACATGATAAAATACTCATACATACATGTATATGAATTAAAGATAAATAATCTAATATAAATAAATTCAGACTTATTTCAGTGTTTGTGACATGTTTATGAATATTTCGGCTCCAGGAGTGACAAAAAAATTAGGGTTATATGTGTTAATAGTTCCAAACTTTAAATATAGCTTATCTGATGAAGGTAAATCGAGAAAACTGTTTGCAGGCAATAAGCTGTTATATGTTGTATTCTATCAATTATTGTCAGTTTAAGATATTGGTCGCATGTTTTCAGTATATATAATAAAATGCTCTCCCTGGCACGCTAAAATACAAATGGAACAGCCTGCAGGAAAATGTTTTAGAGTTTGTCTGGCAATTGTCAATCAGGCAGTATGTAGGAAACACTGGTGTAAAATAATTGAACCAATTGAAAGTAATTGAAACAGTATATGCTGGTGCTATTAAGCATTAACATAAAAAAGAAATACTAAACACAATGCCCATATGACTGACTTGAAATGATTCATTCATACTAAATTTACAAGAACTGAACTGAAGAAGGATTTATAAAGTTATTTTGTAAAGATTTACTCTTGAACTTCATACAATTACAAAAAAATATATATACATTTTTGTCTGTTCTTGGTTTTTTCATTTAAATCTTCTTGTGTATATATATATGCAGATATCAAATTCTGTTTTGAGTTACATAATCATAAATGTTCAACTGAACTGAAGAAGGATTTATAAAGGTTTTTTTTTTTTAATTTACTCGTACTTCATACAATTAAAACAAAATATCTGCATTTTATCTGTTCGTGGCCTTTTTCATTTAAATCATCTTGCATTTGTGGATATACATGTACATGCAGATATCACATTCTGTTTGAGTTACATAATCGAAAATGTCGAATTAGAATTTTAATGTCTATGAAACCACAAGTTCATAACTTAATTGCCCAAGTTTTCAAATCAAATCAAATGTTTTCACTGGTCTTTACTTGTTGGAAAAATGTACTGAATTCATTGTTAGCTAAATTATCAATGTTAGGTTATTGCATATTCTTTAGAGATGTCTGTATAACTAATTTACTGAAAAAGGGGGGATGGATATACATACTTAACATTTGGCTATATTTTCAACATATGTAACAAATATGTGAGAAAAATTAGGTTTAAAATACGAAATATCTCTCTCATTCTGTAAATAGTTGCAGGTATTGTGGGATTATTAAGGTATTCAGGTGTATTTTAAAGCACCCCCCTTTTTGTAATATACACCACACAAAATTTAATTAAGATAAAGAACCAATAACCTGGTAAATAGAATAATTAACATTGAGTTAATTTTGTGTGATGAGCGCTTTTTAGCAACTTTATGAGTGTGTATTACATAATGTTACAGTGTAACAAACCTATCAAACCCACCCGTAAAAATAACATTATCTCCCCTGAAAATGCTTAACAACCAGGCCCAAAAAACTGCTACCTTTTTTTGCCCTATATCACATAATTATGAAAACGCATCAGATAGATAGGGGATACTGTGGTTGTGTACATGTTTGAATGTGTAGGTGGCACACTCAGAACGATCGTCTCTAGATTTAAAAAAGAAATTCTACCATCGGTTTCTGGGTCATCGTAGCAACACATTTCTTTCCTTTCCAGCTATTCCTGATTATGCATTAATCTACAACATGCATTTATCCTAAACAACAACTATTAAACCACTCACCTATACCAATGGGGATCGTTTAGTTCCTAACTGATTCCGTTAATCGTACCTGTCCTGACGACACCCATCGTTGTCGCGTTTACCATTGGAGGCGGAGAAATGACATGATTTGACAGGAGAGCGAAATAAACAAGGGAAACAATTTTATCGAACTGCACCCGGACTGATTCGTTTGATGTGTTTGAGCTTTTGATTTTGCCATTTAATAAGGGACTTTCCGATTTGAATTTTCCTTGGAGTTCGGTATTTTTGTTATTTTATTTTTTACAGTTAGAGTTTTTGATTATGTCAGTTTAAGGAGAACCATTAACAATAGGTTAACGGTATTTGATATGCAGTTGTAACAGCATTATCATATTCATTATCATTTGCAGGGAGAATATTTGGCCCTTAACTTCAGTCATGTTTCATTGGCTTTGCATGTTTTGTATAATAAATGCATGATAAAGTATTTTCCTTTTAATTTCAACAACTGCATTTAACTATTAAAACTACATATAGACATGACAGATGATACATATATCTGTGTCAACACTAGACTGACACTAGTCAGATATTATTTTTTTTCAGCGGAAGTTGAACGGTGGTAAATACTATATGCAATATCGATTTGTAAACTCAAAATTGATCGACGCGCAGGGGAAATTGAACATCGTGTAAGCATATAATTGGTTTATTATGTACGTAAATCATCTATACGAAATTTCAGTGATATTTTACCTGTACCATCGAACCTGTCATGAATAATGGTCGATGTTTCTACTTTGTTTAAATGTATTGTGCCATATTGTCGTATTTTTGTCATATGAAAAAAGTATCGCATTTCTATTAGAAAATTATCGCAGTGAAAAAGTTTTTCATAATAAAAGCATATCGCTATTCTATTAGAAAAACGTCGCATTCACATAAGAAATAATAGCATTATTATCCTATTACAAGTGATTGTGGCGTAGAATGCAATCGAATAATCTCAATGGCCATTTTACTGTCTTTGGTACATCATTGTCAAAGTATGTGGACACCTTAAAATCATAGATCGTGCAAATAGGTTTTATTTAGTGCAAATGCATTATCCATAGACTGATCGTTGTAATAGTTGTAGCCACTATAAAATAAACATCCTTATACCCGTTACACTTGTCACTTTTAACGTATAAAGTGTGATATAAAAAATAAGACTGTACAACTACTTCATGGACAGTAAAAAACAAAAACCAAATTATCACCATTATGCGAAACTGTATATAATACGTTTGAGTTTAAAACAATATTAAAAAAAATTACGATATAAAGAAAATTCATTCCGGACACAAGGTTCGAACTGCGTACTGTAAATATCGCTGTTATTATTTTCCTTACCAATTATTTTTTTTCTAAACGATCACAGATGTGACCAGTTTGATCAGAAATTTTTAAATTAACATACTTATGCATCCAAAACTAAAGCTTAAACCATTGTCGTGATGTCAGCCTATTCATTTACCGTGGATTCTTTTTCTAGAATCAACGCTTCCTAAATCTGCCACTGAAATTGACTCACCAAATTATATTCAATAGTTTCCTTTGTGTGCCTAATTTCATTAAGTTTTAATTGGCTAATTTACTGATTTCTGTTCACTAATGGAATTAATTTAAAAACTTACCTTTAAATTTTGTAATTTTTATATGCCTTCACTGGGAATCGAACCCTTCCTTGAAATCTGTTATGTGTGACTGACATCAACACACCGACGAAACCTCTCAGCTACCAATGGGTTACACTATAGATGTTCATTATATATATTTAAATGAACATCTGATATACATCGGTTCATCGGACACACAGGGCTTGTTCCTTTATATAGACACAATAAGCAGTCGTATAGTATGAGTTGGTAGCCGCGAGGTTAGCATGGTTAAGATCAATGAGTTAAAGATCGGGATTTGTCGGTTTAGGTTCGAATCCCTGTATTCTCTCTGTTGTTCCAATTCTTAAGTTATCCTGTTTTTTTTTTCTAATTTTGCAAGTTATAGTGGATATTTTTGTAATAATAGCGAGTTTTACCGTTTTTTTTTTTTATTATTATTGGCTATTTCACATGTTTGAAACAAAAATGATTACATTCTATTTGTCAATTTTTGTTCTATAAATATAGTATGATTTCATCTATTTTACTACATAATTTTACAAAGGTTTGTTCGCAAATTCCTATGCGAGAAAATCGAGATGTGCCTAGAGTGCTAGAAAAATTTCGATAACATACTTATTATATATACTTTATATATGCTTTTTGGTCGGGTTGTTGTCTCTTTGACACGTTTCCCCATTTCCATTTTCAATTTTATTAGAAATAATTTCGAATATGTCTTATTTTGTATAAACAGATAATATTCATATGCCTGGTAATATAAAGATCTTTAAAGGTAGAAGTGTTATATTTGTATTTGTTAACCAATTAATTGTGATCTGAGATTTATCAATGCATCGTTGGACACGATAACATGGTTATTTAAACTCACTTACAATACCTTCTAATTAAGAAAAGGCTTTTATTTTGAAAAGAAATTAACACAATATTTTAAGTTATAGATACAATGGATAAGCGTAGATTCATGAAAAACAAACCATTCGCCCTCCGGGCTCATGGTTTCTTTTTCAAGAATCCACGCTTATCCATTGTATCTATATAACATAATTGATTCCTCGCGTTCAAATTATTAATTTTGGTTGTATAATAGCTAATAATTGCCTTAATCTTGGTTATACGAAACGTTTAATAGCTATGATTGAATTTACTCTCCGAACAATTGCAGAATCAATCTGTAACAGCTGTTTAAAAAATTAAGTTAATGTATATTCAACTTTTGGTAATTTGTCGAATGTCTTAACATAGATGTGATCCATGTGGATATAATAATTTCCAACTATAATTTAAAGAATACAAAATATGTGATTATCTTCATGAAATTCCGTTGATTTATTGTCAAAACGTAAAACAGAGAGTTGTTTTTACCAGAAATGGGTTAAGCTAGAGAATTTATAAGAAGTAGTGGATTCGGAAACGATAATTAACTTGCGACTAACGTCGCTCGTTGATTATCATTTACGAATCCACTACTTCTTATAAATTCTCTAATACATCTGTTATAGGATAAAAGACTTGATTAGATTAGAGTACAGTAAAATATACAGCAATAAAATAAAAAGGAACATCGAGTGTAGAAGGATCTTTTTTCTTGAGCTGAATTTTATTGGAGGAACTCCTGCTGATTTGTTTAGTGGGCTAGTATATGAAGAAGACATTTAGGTAGCTATATAAAATACTTTGAAGCAGATTGTGCATCTTAAGTGTTGTTATAAATTAACGTTAATCAGCAAATTCCAATCAACATGATATTTGTCTTAGATACGAAGATTTATTAAATATATGAATAAATATACAATTTACGTATTTTGTCGAAAAATGTAACTTTTTAGAAGCTCTATTTCGTAAAAGTGATAAGTGAATATCTATCATCCAGTCTTGGAACCGCATTAAAACCTCTTTACTTACTACAACCAATCTTTATCAGTCGTATAACAACATCACTTATATTTTATTGCTTGTGCATAAGAGTTTAGCTTTTTTTATGAATGAAAGAAATATCGAAATTGTTCACGACACTTGCAGAAAAAAAGAAATATCATTATTACACTGTAAAAATTGTGCTTAGAAATTAAACACTTGTATTACATGTTTAGTTCTAAACATGTTCAAGATTGTGTTTAATATCTAAACACTTTTCTCAGTAAGCACATTAAAAGTAAACATGTCTTGAATTTAAACACTTTTAAATGTGTTATAGAATGAAAGTGTTTAGTAATAAAACACTTATTTCTAAGCTAAACACGATCCTAAACACAATCCTAAACACATTGTACTGAGACACGTTTAGATCAAAACGTGTAAAAAAAGTGCACAAAAGATGTGCTTAGAATTGTGTTTTGGATCTATACACCATTTTTACAGTATACTTTTTTTTATTATTATTGACAACAAGAAATATATATATACGATTTGCATAGTTTTTTTATGATTTCTAAGCGACACTGACACCAATCATTAAAAGTCTAAAGTTTTCCTTTCCTTTATTTAATTATGTTTTGCTGGAAATTTAGTTTTGAATTGAATAAAGGAAAGGAAAACTAAATTACATATATAGGCATGTTATACAACATTTCAATTCGATTTCAAAAACAAAAATAATTTTGTTTATTAAATTCGAACTATTGTCTAGTATTTATATATATATATATATAATTTTTGTTAAAATATACTTTTTCACTTTTTTGGTCTTTTGGAAAATGTTGTTTGTGCTGTATTTAGACCCCTCTATCAAGAAATTTGTTTTGCATGCACACGTATAAAAATTGCGGTTTTTATCCAACGCAATCATAGGTTTGAACGTTGTTTTCAATTTAGACTTGTATATCATAGGTTTGAACGTTGTTTTCAATTTAGACTTGTATATCATAGGTTTGAACGTTGTTTTCAATTTAGACTTGTATATCATAGGTTTGAACGTTGTTTTCAATTTAGACTTGTATATATATACAAGTCTAAATTGAAAACAACGTTCAAACCTATGATTGCGTTGGATAAAAACCGCAATTTTTATACGTGTGCATGCAAAACAAATTTCTTGATAGAGGGGTCTAAATACAGCACAAACAACATTTTCCAAAAGACCAAAAAAGTGAAAAAGTATATTTTAACAAAACGCATTTGACTAACAGGTCGAACAACTGATGTTCTTAAACCTTGCTGACTGCCATTGGCGATTGCCAAATAAACGGATCACAAGATGTTACAAAATGGGTCTTTTAAAATTATTAATAAACTACCAAACAGAAAACAATAAATATATATATATATATATATATATAAATACTAGACAATAGTTTAAAATATGGCTCTTTTCAAATCTTTTAACAAGTCATTCGAATTTAATAAACAAATTATTTTTGTTGTTTGAAATCGAATTGAAATGTTGTATGCCAGTTCTAGTGTTCACGTGTCTTGTAATTCCAACGGGTTTCTTGATTTCTTCCCATTTCTATCATTTCAAGTGTTTGGCAAGATATTTGATTTTTTTTTATCTTTCAGTCACTATTTATATACAAAGAAATGATAAAATATTCAAGAAAATGAACATTTTTTTTTTACAAAACAAGCAGATGGTGTATGATTGCCCATGAGACAAATATCCACCAGAGTTCAAATGAAGTGGATGTAAGTAATTATGGGCCACCATTATGCCTTCAACAATGAGAAATCCCATTAAAAACTATTACATAAATATGGAACAAGAGCAAGATATGTTGGCCGTTTTTCATCAGTAGTTTAGTTTTATCTTTTCCAGGGTATTTATTCATCTTAATGACTTGCAAAATGTATAACCATTGACTAACAGTAAGGATGGTTGATGTATCTTGCAAGTAGGTCTAATATTCAGTAAAGATATGTTCATAGTAAGGTAAACATTTTCATTTTTGTTTTGCACGGACAATGCAGTTCCTGCAGAATCATTAACTTTTCGTCAATTATCTTAAAGATGTTAAATTATGTTAAATATGATGTAGCCACTAGACTTTAATGTGACAATTGCATGTAAGAACTCGTTACGTGTGCTACGATACATTTCATTGAAAGTGGAAACTGAACAAATATGATATGTAACATAATTTGTCAATATGTCGGAATCTTGAACACAAATACATAAATTAAGCTTAGCTTAAGTATAAAATGCTAGAACTAAACTAATTAGCGTTTATATCCATCAGGTATAATAAATGTGATAACATTTTCAAATATAGAAACATTACTACAGATAAAAGCAATCGTAGACTACAATTTCCATTATACTGTCTCCTGCATTTGTTCTTAATAAATGTTATTACACAGTCTTTTTAACTTATAACATACTTGATGCACCCTGCTTTTGCATGCTATGATAAGTGCATACATACAAGAATATTTATACTGTTTTCAGTGTGTGGGTTATGGAAGAGCCATAATTGTTTGACCTTTTTTTTGGCTAAAAAACATAAAATAAGTGTAAAATGCACTAATTTAACGGTTCCTGACGTGGGGCATGTATATTTTATAGTTAAATTGTAAGGGTTGGACATTTTTGATGGCGTATATATACTCCCCATTATTGATTGGATGGACCCAAAGCTATGTACCACTATATTTGATGTGGGATTTGTCATTAAAAAACGGAAATGGAAATATTCTCCCTAGCCAAGTCAGTCACTGAAATAGAGGTCACAACTAGCATCTGAAGAATGCATTGCGAATTTGTTATTCGGCACCCCAGATGCATCTGATCATATACATACTAAGGTCAGATGATAACAACCAGACGGACAAGTACACCTCACAAACATTCCATACACCAAATATAATTGACTGAATGATTATAATAAAAAAATTATCTAAGAAATAGATCAAAATCACAAAAACTTAACTTTTAAAAACATTAAGAAACACAAGAATAGTAATTCAAATACCAACAAGAGTTTAGGCACAGACCATTTGATTTTCTGAGGAAGGCCTGGGATTTACATGCGAACCAAAAAAAAAAAACAAAAAAAATACGCCCGCTTTTTATACATTTAATACTAAATAATTTTGTTGGAAATTTTTTTTTCTAATAGCAAAAAAGTGGGCAATACTATTGTTTTCAACCCAGGTATGGCCAGAATTATTTTTAAGGCAAAAATCAGGGCCAGAATTTGTTTTTCTCTAAAATATCTCAGACCCCCCCCCCCCCCCCCCCCCCCCGAAAATCAAATGGTCCGTACCTTAGACTTTTAATCTATCTAGAGATTACTGACTCGGGATCATTATTCAGCAATGTTATTAATGGGCTGGGGCGTTTGGGGTAAAACATGTTTTCGTAGGTAAATATTATAGCTGTAGAACATTTTTTTATCATGTGAGTGTAATAGAGTATTACCTTCTGTTGGGTGGAATTGTGAAATAGGAGTCAATACGTCCTTGCTCCATCCTTTGCCGCTTTGAAGGCGTCATGCTTGTCATCCTCAGCGTTAGCAATGTGTTACTGTAATTTGAATTTCAAAATGACTGAGTGACGTTTTTTCGACGTACTGGTCAACTCCATGGTAGCGAATCACGTGACTTTGACATAATCAATAATATATTACACGTAAATACGAGCGAATAATATCTTTATAAGTAACGAATTGTCGCATAAAATATACGGGAAATGGCAAAGTTAACGAAATCTAGTCTGATTAATCATTTTAAAGTCTTAATTAAAAAAAAAAAAAAAAAAAAAATGTGCAAGTAAAGGGGGACGTACGCCCTCTACGCCCCCGTCTGGATCCGCCACTGGTTGACATAAATGGTATAAATATTAGTGCCACGCCACAACACGAACCTGGTAACATGCAGAATTGATAGCAATAGTAAATACATTATGAGTTGCTTCTGCACCACTGTACCAGGTTAAGTGCAAAGCTGACAATAAATAGTATGTATGTTGCTGTTATACCACTATATCAGGTTAGATGCAGAGTTTGCAGCGATATGGATAGTTGAGACAATGAAACCAAATATTTTTATTCTAATATTGGTGCAGAGTTGAAAGCGATGGTATACATGTTGCTGATATACCACTGCACAAGGTTTGGTACATAGTTGATAGCGATGGTAAATATGTTGCTGCTACACCACTGCACCAGGATAGGTAAAGAGTTGACAGAATGTACAAAATATTCTTAAAGAAAATATGGAGATGTGGTCTAATTACCAACGAGACAACTATTCACCCATCACTCTACGGCTTTCAACATTGAGCAAATTACGCAAAACCAGCTATAAAAGGCCCCAACATAACACAATTTGAAACAGCGCAATTTACAAAACAATAAACGAAAAACACATTTGTTTCCTTTTTAAAAACAATAAAAGGGACTAAGGTAATATCACAATCACAGGTACCCGGTAATACGGATCTTTGTTCGTCTGTGAAATTCCTATGAGGAAAGTTGATATTCAGTTGTCTTTCGTTGATAATTGTCGCATTGTCAATCACATCGTATCTCATTATTTCTGTTTCAAACATCACACTAATCCTGAAACGTTACCATATAGGTGGCTGGGGCGTCTTAATTAAAATTGATAGAATTTTTTTATAATTTGTCAAAATGAAGTTTTTATCATGCTTTTTTTCAAAAATATAATAAAAAGTATGGGTCACCGAACTTTTTTTCACGCTAGAGGTTTGAAAAATTGTCAGATTTTGTATAGATTATGCATGGAAAATCAAATTTTGTGTGATAAAAAGAAAACTACTTAATAAAACTTTAAGATAAAATGTGAGAAGATAGCTCTGATAAGATGCTTTCAGATAAGAAAAAGAAAAAAATGGGGTCACCGAACTTGTTTTCTTGCTACATATCAAAATAGGTAAATTCACAACACTTTCTATTATAAAAATTACTTTATCTGAGTTATCTCCCCTTATTTGGCAAAGTTGAAAAAAATCTAATCAAACACAAATAAGGTGTTTTTGAGAAATTACAGCCGTAATTATGATAAAACACACAATTTTCTATATTTACATCAAAAGTCTTTTACATAAATTACATACTACTCTCAAAATTTGCACATTTCATGAAATATCTAGACCAACGTTATCTGCTACTTCAAAATCCAAGATGGAGGAAGACACCCGAGCAACCTGTAAGGATCACTTGACCGTTTTGTCTCAATTATTTATGTAGCCTGTAAGAGATAGGCCATATTCCAAAGCACGATGAATAACTGACCATGAAGTGGATAATTTCGAGTTGGGTTTGAACAGGGAAATGGTTTTAAAGTATGAGACTTTACACATATCATGTTTGTCTATAAAGGTTAATGTCTGAAATTTTCAAAAATGACATTCGTTTTTGGTTTTGTATAAGGGTTATTATGAAAGTTCAAAGTAAAAATAAATTCAAATATAAATATTAATTCAGTGGGGTTCGTGTTGGTCAGTCTTTGGTTTTCAATGTTGTGTTTTGTAAACTATTGTTTGTCTTTTGGTCGTTTTTCGGGTTTTTTTGCCAGTATGTCATCGACTTATTAGGTTGAATATTACTTCGGTATCGTTTGCCTCTCTTATTATACTTGAGATATAAGAATTTATTATAGAAATACTACTTTTTTGCTACAATATACTATTTGGCAACAATTTTGAATCATCAATAACTTGCTATATTATCAAAGAAAAGTAATAAATATTTAACCGAATAGTGCTTAGTACTCGTTTTCTTATAGGAATAATATACAATGTATTCTGGTTTGCATTGGCATTTTACAGATAAAATGTTTTATATGTTTTGTAGCTGACTATTTTTTTTATCATTTAACGGTATGAATAGGTAAAGCTAAATCATGCAGCGGATGTATAATCATAATCAGATTGCCAGATTCATTATTCATGTAGCAAAAGGGTCATTTGTTTAGTGCCAAATATTGTTTTTATGACTCAATTACATTTAAATCAATATGCTTGCAACGGCTATGTTCAATGATGTGTATGTGGTGTGTAATCAAGTAAATGTCTGTATTTTTCAGTCGTATTTTTCAGTAAAAATCAAGTAAATAGCTTATTGTATTTATGTTTTATCTTTGCATCATGAGTTTGAACTGAAACTTGTAAACAACATCGTTTTTGTGTGTAAATCACATTACATAAACTGCTGGATAAATGAATTAGGTATTGACAATTCTCTTTGAAACTCAACATACACCCCCACGACACTTACCAAGGAAGAAATCCTTGATAATCATAAGTCTGTTCTATGTTCCTTTAGAATTTCAACCAAAGATGAAGAACTGGATCTTCCTTCACTGTATTGGATACCTAAACTACAAAAGTGCCCTTACAAACAACGTTATATTGCAGGGTCTTCCAAGTGCTCAGAGAAACCTCTTTCTAAATTATTAACATCAATTTTATCAGCAATCAAAGCCGGGCTTCAAAGTTATTGTGAAACTACCTATTCTAGAGGTGGCATGAATCAGATGTGGATACTAAAAAAATTCAAAGATCTTTTAGTGTACATGCAATCTAAGACTCTTTCATCTTGCAGTAGTATTAAAACATTTGACTTTTCTACACTTTACACAAGTATTCCTTATTCCAAACTAAAAGACAAATTAAAAGAGTTGGTCCTACTTTGTTTCATAAAAAAGAATGGCCAACGTAGATACAAGTATCTTGTCTTAGAGAGGGATACATCGTACTATGTAAAAACACTCTGATTAAAACAGAAAATGAAACTGACATTTTCAAGATGCTTGATTTGTTGATTGACAACATATTTGTTACGTTTGGAGGACGTGTTTTTCAACAAACAATCGGCATTCCCATGGGAACCAACTGTGCTCCTCTTCTTGTCGAATTGTTCCTTTATTCATATAAGGCTGACTTCATACAGGAACTTCTTGAGAAGAAAGAAAAGAAGTAAGCAGTATCCTTTAACTTCACTTTCCGCTACATAGATGATGTTCTCTCACTAAATAATTCAAAATTTAGTGACTATGTTGATAGCATCTATCACATCGAACTTGAGATAAAGGATAAAACAGATACAGTTAAGTCTGCCTCATATCTTGACTTACATCTAGAAATTGACAAATATGGTCGGTTGAAAACAAAACTTTACAACAAAAGAGACGATTTCAGCTTCCCAATTGTGAACTTCCGATTTATATGTAGAAACATTCCAGCAGCACCTACATACGGAGTATATATCTCCAAGTTAATACGATATTCCAGGGCTTGTATTTCTTATCATGTTTTCCTTGATAGAGGGTTGCTGCTCACAAGGAAGCTATTAAGCCAAAAGATCCAATGGTGAAGTTGAAATAGTCCCTTCGTAAATTTTACGGACGCCATCACGAGTTGGTTTACCGTTATGGAATATCTGTTTCACAGATGACAACGGATATTTTCCAATTGTCGTAAGCACAATACCGTCCCCTTCTCCACGAACGTGACCTACCGATTTAGACTTATCACCGGGTTTGATACACGACGGGTGCCACATGTGGAGCAGGATCTGCTTACCCTTCCGGAGCACCTGAGATCACCCCCGTTTTTGGTTGGGTTCGCGTTGCTCAGTCTTTAGTTTGATATGTTGTGTTATGTGTACTGTTCTATTGAAAATTGACTATATTTTGGTTTTTGTGCTCTCCATTTTTTACAATTTGTGCAATTCAATTTGTTGTTTGCAAGCCTACCTGATTCAGTTATTCCAGCCACTTGTAGTGTGCACATGAAAATCATATCATTCGGTTTTATTACTACTCGCTTTTTAATTTTAATTTTAGCGTTGGACCATTAGTCATCCATCGCCATCCTCCAGTAAGCCAGTGTTTTTGTATGAGCATGATTTGAATCATAAATTTTGTCTGTACAGTAAATATAAAAAGAAGAAGAAGAGGATGATTAAAATTGAGAATGGAAATGGGGAATGTGTCAAAGAGACAACAACCCGACCACAGAACAGACAACAGCAGAAGGCCACCAACAGGTCTTCAATGCAGCGAGAAATTCCCGCACCCGGAGGCGTCCTTCAGCTGGCCCCTAAACAAATATATATACTAGTTTAGTGATAATGAACGCCATACTAAACTCCAAATTGTACACAAGAAACTAAAATTAAAAATAATACAAGACTAACAAAGGCTAGAGGCTCCTGGCTTGGGACAGGCGCAAAAATGCGGCGGGGTTAAACATGTTTATGAGATCTCAACCCTCCCCCTATACCTCTAGCCAATGTAGAAAAGTAAACGCATAACAATACGCACATTAAAATTCAGTTCAAGAGAAGTCCGAGTCTGATGTCAGAAGATGTAACAAAAGAAAATAAACAAAATGACAATAATACATAAATAACAACAGACTACTAGCAGTTAACTGACATGCCAGCTCCAGACTTCAATTAAACTGATTGAAAGATTATGTCTTCATCATATGAATATCAGGCACAATCCTTCCCGTTAGGGGTTTAGTATCATACCATCATAACATATATGAGAAGAACATAACCCGTGTCATGCCAACAACTGGTTTTTAAATAAATGTGTTAAGTGCCGATGCAAAGACCCTATAAGTGAATCAATATTAACGCCAAAATATGCAATCTTTAATGACCTTACAACAGTATCGTAACTATATCCCTTCTTAATAAGTCTATTTAAAGGTTTTGTTAGTTTCAGAGGTGAATACTGACATTTTTGTGCTTTATAAAGAATATTTCCATAAAAAATTGGATGTGAAATACCTGAACGTATAAGAAGTCTGCATGTTGAGCTATATTTACGAATGATGTCCTTATACCAATTGCCAATTTGACCAAAAGACGTAGAAACGTAGAATAAAAACCATATCGCAAAAGCACGCTATAAAAGGCCCCGAAATGACAAAAATAAAACACTTCAAACAAGAAAATTAACGGCCTCATTTATATACAAAACTGTAAACGAAAAAAATTAATATACTAGTATATGATATACATCAACAAACGACAACCACTGAATTTCAGAGGTTAACATATTTTGAGGCATCCAACTGTCCCCTAACCTAGGACAGTAGTGTAATAGCACTACATAAGAACAACTATAATCAAAGCACTGACGTACTGTTGACTCGGACGACCCCAAAATCTGGGCCTGACCCTCGTTTGACAAAAAATCTAATACTGATCGTAAGTCATGGACGCTTTTTTTTCGTATACTTACATGTACGACCAATTTTTGTCGTAAGATTTTTTTTTTTGTGAAACGCAGACCTGTTTAAGATTATAGATCTGTCTAACTCTCATAACTTTGCTGCCGCAAAAATATATTGTTACTGTTTATTTTTAACTATACAAAAGATTAACTCCGCAAAAATTCCTCCATGTACAGTACTTGTCTGTACTTTAGCAAGGAGGGTTAAAATTTTATAAGAGAGGCAAAAGATACCAAAGGAACAATCAAACTCAAAGGTCGAAAACAAACGACACAGACATGGCGAAGAACGAACACCGAATAGAAGACAAACAGCAGTCCACATAACACAACATAGAAAACTAAAAACTTAGCAACAAGAACCCAACAAAACCTGGGATGATCTCAGGTGTTCCGGAAGGGAAGTAGATCCTGCATTTTGGCCCCGGAGGATTTTTAAAATATGAAAGTAATTATGCAATAAAATTCATTTTTAACAGCTGATGACTAATTTAGCCTTCAAAGTGGGTTTATAAGAACATTAAGATTATTTTTTACCTGTTTTATTGGCTATTTTCTGTTTGACTGCCCGTATTTTCTGTATGCCCAGAATTTTTTGTAGTATAAAAATAAGAAGATGTGGTATAATTGCCAATGAGACAACTCTCCACAAGACACCAAATGAGATTTATCACTGAGTTGTGCTTATGTTAGATACATGTAGCAATATACATAAATTTTACCATCCCCTTTTCCTTGCTTTCTTACAGATTAAGCTTACTGGTTGTGTCATATATGTGCATATGTATGTTTTCAAGAAAAGAGCAGTAAAACTCCCATAACACATCAGCGTCCACTCTGAGGAAGTTTTTATTACCATTGGGTCCTCTTTGTTGAGCTCCTGCAAGTCTCTCATACTGCCCATACAGGGGTCGCCGTGTCAGCCACTGCCTCACCTACTTTTCATGGCGCCCGTTGCTGTCTACGCCTTCCTGTTCGTCTTCTACGCTCTCTTCAAGCTCCGTCACAGCTATTAACCTGTCTCTTTGGATCTCTAACCACCTTGCCAACAAATCCAACTGCTTTATTTCCATGTAGATATTTTAAATGTATGATTTTACTCAGACCTTCTGTGAACTACTGAATCTAACCAAATAAATGGAGAATGTGTCCATGGGACACAGTTTGCCCCCGCTTGCATATAACGTTTGGATCGAACTTATTTACGTTCATCAAAAACCTATTTTACTTGGTTACATATATAGACCCCCAAATAGTAATGCAGAGTGGATTACAAAATTTGAATCAATGTTGACAAATGTTGATATTGAAGATAAGGAAATAATTATTTTGGGTGACTTTAATATTGATTTGGCGTCGAGAAAAATTCCAGCTAAATTGTCCCATTTTAAAAACATTCATAACTTGTCTCAAATAGTCTCAGTTCCCACAAAAACATCTTCCACTTTGGTAGACCATATTTATAGTAATGAACCAGATTTTATTCATTTTATTTCTGTTCCAAAGTATTCTATCAGTGACCACTGTCCAGTATGCATTTCTCACAAAAGAGGGTTAAAATCGAAAAAGAAAATGCACGAATGTATTACGTTCAGGTCTATTAAACATGTTAATGAAAATGATTTTATCAATCACATATCACAGTGTTCATTTGATAGTGTATTATAAATTGATGACCCCGAAGAAGCATTGTTATCATTTTTGAATATTTTTACTGAAGTATTAAATCATCATGCTCCACTCATAAAAAAGAGAGTAAAACGTTTGTATCAAAATGATTGGATGAATGATGAAATTAGAGATAGCATGAGAAAACGTGATTTTTATCATAAGAAAAAAGATATGTTTAGTTATAGACTCTGGAGAAACAAAGTCAAATATCTCATCGAAAACTCAAAACAAAATTATTATACCAATATCATAGAACACAAAAAGGGCAACAGTAGTAAATTATGGAAGCACCTACATACTGTCAGCGGAACCGACAATCATACCAGTATTAAAATCATAAGTGATTGTAACAAAAAGCAAATTATAGATCCAAAAAGTATTGCTGATGTTTTTAATGCTTATTTCACAAATATCACAGATAATCTTAATATAAATCAAAACATCAGCAATTGTTGTTTTAACAAACTTGATGGTTTCATATCGGGTCATGTACCAGATAACGTGTATTTTTCTATACCATTTATGAGTTATGACTTTGTATTTTACAACTAAAAGCACTAGATAAATCAAAAGCAACAGGTCTTGATACCATAAGTGCAAAGTTTTTAAAGATGTCTTCTCATGCTAGTTCACTACCACTTTGTCACATTTTTAACTTAAGTATTAAAAAATGTATTTAAAGTCATACCAGTTTATATGAACAAAGGTTCAAAACAGGATGTTTTTAATTACAGACTAATTGTAATTTTACCACTTATTTCTAAAATCCTTGAAAAACATGTGAAGACACACTTAGTAAATTATCTTAATAAATACAATTTATAGTATAGAATGGTCAGGCTTTCGCGCAAACCATTCTTGTCAAACTGCGTTAATAGCTTTATTGGATAAATGGCTTAAAGCCATTGATGATGGCGATCTTGTTGGGGCAGTGTTTCTAGATCTAGCAAAAGCCTTTGATCTTCTCAATCATGAACTGCTTCTTCAAAAATTAAACAAATACAAATTTGCTTATACTTCGCTATTTTGGTTTACATCATATTTGGCTGACAGATACATTGTACCAGATGGTATCTATTTCAATTACATTTTCAGCCGTTCAAAAACAAAAAAAACGGGTGTAACTCAAGGAACCGTTTTAGGACCTGTGTTGTTTATAATTTTTATAAATGATCTTCCTTTATCTAATCCTAATCATAACACCGATTTATTTGCTGATGATAGCACCATATCAGTCATTGGACAAAACAAAAGTTGCATCAGTCAAAAACTTAATACGGTTTTACAAGATATTTTTCGCTGGTTTGATGACAATAAAATGGCTGTAAATGTATCTAAGACAAAAGCTATGTGTATTGGCTCTAAACAGAAGCTTTCTGTTACATTAGATGAAAACATTAATCTTGCCATAAATGGACAACAAATTAAAGAAAGTACATGTGAAAAGGTTCTAAGTACTTTTGTTGATGCATCTCTATCTTTGTCTACTCATATTGATCATATAATAAAAAAAGTCAACTCTTCTTTAGCTTTACTAAAAAGGATTAAGAAATACTTAAATCACAAAGCTAGAAAACTGTTTTATAATGCTTATCTTTTACCTCATTTAGATTATTGTTGTTCAAAATGGGGAAACTGCAACACCTTTCTATAAGATAGTTTACTAAAATTGCAAAAGAGGGCAGCAAGAATAATTTTAGACGAACATGATTACACCAAACCTTCTAGCGAATTATTTCACGAATGTAACATTGTGCCGATTACACAAAGAATACATTATCATAAATCATTACTAATGCATAAGGCAAAAAATGGTTTAGCTCCAGAGTATTTGTCAAGTCATATTTTATAAGCTACTGCAAACCAAAAATACAATACGAGATTTTCGTCTTCAGATAATTTTATAATTCCAAAACCAAATACAGAGTTGTGTATAAGTATAGTTTCTCGTACAGTGGACCAAACGTTTGGAATGCTCTTCCTAATACAATTAAAAAATCAAACACAGTATTAGAATTTAAGCATAACTACAAATCTATGTACTTTTAACATTACCATGATATTTGTACTGTAATGCCATATCATAATTGTTTATTGAATTTAAATTGTATTGCATCTTTATTTATCATTATTATTGAATTTGTATTGTTTATTTGTAATGTAATCATTATTGTATTAAGAGAGCCTCATTGAAAATTGGTGTAATCCAAATGAGTTACTCTCTCTAAATAAAGATATTATTATTATTATTATTATTATAAGGTCTTTCCACTATTTTGTGTAAAGACCTATTGTTTTTGTTCTGATTATTTTTTTTCTTCTTCCGCCAAATTTCAAAACTTGTTTTGTGGTTTCGGAAGATGTCGCTTAGATTTTTTGCATATGAAATCGAACAGTTATTGCGCTTTTGAGACTGAACCTGTTTAGTCGAAGACTTTTTATTCATGAGTTATCTCCCCACTGTTTTCTTTGTGGTGAGATCTCCTCCGTAACCGTAAAAGAAAGCGACAAATTTATTTTACTAAATTGCTCGTTATATCCTCAGGATGATTTGTCAAATTTTAACCGAATCAATTCGTAGACTCAATATGACAGTTATTTCCCCTTTTGAATTTGACATAAGCGATATGTCAATGTATCACATGAATGGCAAGTAATACAGATCTAAGGTACGTGAATTTCAGGTCCTGCGTTCATAAAAATAAATTTGAGGTCAAGGTCAAAGGTCAAGGTCATGTTCTAAATTTTGACTTTTCATTGTTCCGATATCTCCTCCGTAACCGTAAAAGAAAGCGACAAATTTATTGTACTAAATTGTTCGTTATATCCTAAGGATGATTTGTCAATTTTAACCGAATCAATTCGTAGACTCCATATGACATTTATTTCCCCTTTTGAATTTGACATAAGTGATATGTCAATGTATCACATGAATGGTAAGTAATACAGACCTAAGGTATATGTATTTGAGGTCCTAGGTTCATAAAAATAAATTTGAGGTCAAGGTCAAAGGTCAAGGTCATGTTCTAAATTTTGACTTTTCATTGTTCCGAGATCTCGTCTGACAATCTTAGAGATATATTTAAAAGAACTAGTGCAAAATGTTTGCCTCATTGTGATGAAGACAATCCAATGACTTCTTATATGAGTTATTGTCCCTGAAATGATTCAATTTAAGGTTAATTGATTATTACTCCAACTTGCTTTATGATAAAGCCATAGGGTAATTTTCAAACTGTTGTTTGACATATGACCTTGAAAAATATCAACCGGAAGTGACCTTGAGTAAACCGGAAGTAGTCATTTTTGTACTTATTTCATTGAAAAATACCTAGAAATTATATATTTTTTAAATATGCATACATAAACCTATCATTTGAGACCGGAAGTGACCTTCACTAAACATGAAGTACCTAATATCTCCCTTATTACAGGCAAAAGTATATAGAAACCATATATTTATGGAATCAGTGTAAATAAAGCTATCATGTAAGACTGGAAGTGACATTTTTTAAAACCGGAAGTTGACCATTTACTCCCTTATTTCAGGCAAAAATATAAAGCAACATTTATTTATTGAATCCTAACGATGTCTGAATACAAGACATTCGCCTCAATTGATTGCTATACCAAGGAAATGCAAAATTCTAGACAGGTAATACATTTTAGTTTTTTCAGATGTTTCAAAAAAAAAATATTGACAATCATTCCTACTTTAGAAAATATTTTAACTTCAAATTGTTGACTTGACTTTTTATAAGTCCTCTATTTCTTTTATTTCGATTTACGAGATAAGGAATGTATTATGCCAAACTTTTTTTTATGGATAACATATTCCCGCAGTTATCTGAAAACATGAAATGATAGAAGTCTCTCTAATAACTTTGGTATAAAGTTATTATGCAAGACTACTTTAGCAGATGTTTTTAATTGGTATTGTTCAGGAATAGATTTTTTTAAAAGGTAAATAATCTTGAAAAAACGATGTATTTCATATCAATAGGAATATATGTATTATATATTATCAAATTATCACTATTGCTAAAAACTGTTATATCTGGCCATCATCGAGAGACTTAATTAGAAATATGACAATTATAGCAATGGTTCAACATCTTGCTGATACTGATACTTATTATTTAGGTCTTAATATAAGAAAATGATTTAATTGTACAGGCTGATATCCGGTTGAAATTAAACAAAAGAAATCGAACTCTTTATTTCAAAAGCCCCGTCTCACAAGACCAAGACCATGAAGATCCCACTACGATCTATACAAAAATAAGATCGCGGTGAGATCGTTGTATGGTCGGCTTAAATATTCAATATTTCATAGTTTTCACGTTCATACCACGACCTTGCTATGATCCTGATAAGATCCAGCAACTCTTTTCACAAAAAAATCTTACGATTAAAATTGATCGTAAGTTATACTGAAATGTGTATGACTTACGAGTATTTTCATTCTTAAGATTATTTGTGAAAAGAGTCGCTGCTACGATTCCGCTACAATAGTAACACGTTCTAGTTACGATATTGTCACGCTCTTGCTACGTCTAATATTAGAGATTTACAATTGGTGTAGGACTCCGACCCGAGTCCGAATACGAGTCAGAAAAAGACAGTTTAAATGACGGGTGCTATCTCAAAATAATATTATTATAAACATTGTAATTTAATCATTATGGTATTAATTGAAAAGTTGTTTTCGGCGGTTGACAAAACAATGACTACCGCAAACATTAACTATGGCTTTAAAGTGTGTGATGAGGAAGCCTCCAACGAGTTCTAATGACTTTATAACATTTCAATTCGCCAATAACATGTTAAACGGAGACTCGGTGTTCTGCAATGAGTCTGTTGGGCCTCGGAATCTTACACTTTCTCTTTCTTGTGTTCCGGCTTTCTGGTTATCTGCTGTCTGGTGTATGTCTTGAAGCTACAAGAAAATCAGTGTTGATCAACTATTTTTAAAAGTGATATGTCTCTTGGAAATACAAATTCTATAGAAAACTGCATTTTAAATGCTCTCACGTGTACAATTCTTAGCAGGTATTTATAAAATTCGGTTTTGCCCTTGGACAGATAAAAGATGTGAAACGCGGGAGACATTGGAACTCTGGTCTTTTATTCTCATCAAAATCAATGGGGCTCTGTACTATTCCCCAAGACTATACACAGTGGAAACAAATAACCCCAAAACAATAACAAAGATAATAACTGAACAATAATATTATCAAATAAATTCCTTCGTCAGTTATGAAAGGAACATTTTTTAAACTTGAAAAGGGGTTGCTATTTTAATGTAATTGGTCAAATTTATCATATAACTGGATCAATAGATATTTGTTGTGAATTTTTTTATTAAATTCTGTTAGCGAGCTTATACGAAAAAGCGCACGTTCTACTCTTCAGTAAAAAAAAACAGTCAATCAATTTTATAAATGGTTTTGTCCTATCACCACACGGTAAAATTAATTAGCGTACACATTATTTTGAGATCACCCCTATAGCTTACCTGTATGATTTGTAGTCTTACTCGTACTCGGACTCCGAGTCTGACAGTTATTGTTAATCTCTTATAAGACCTTACCACGACTTACACGATCTCTGTACTCCACGGCTCCACTACGTTGTCTCTGCGCTCTTCTTCCCTATAAGTACATGTGTATCTTGACTTTCCCAGTGTACACACCAATAGAAGTTATTGCATCCGTTTTTTTTTTTTTTATATCAACAGAATGATATCATAATGCAAATCAAATCAAATCAAATCAAATAATTTTTACTTAATGCACGAATTCTATTTTACAATGCTTTTATTCTTCCACATTTGGATTACTGTTGTTCAGTATGGGGAAACTGTAACAAGTTTTTAATTGGCGGTATACTAAAATTGCAAAAAAGGGCAGCTAGAATTATTTAAAACGAATACGATATTCATAAACCATCTATTGAACTATTTAAGGAATCTTGAATTATTCACGTTACTAAGAGAATACTTTACCACAAGTCATTATTAATGTATAAATCAAAACATGAACTGGCACCAAAATATTTATCAAATCTTATTGTGCCTACAAAAAGTAAACAAACGTACAATACTAAACTTTCATCATCAGATAATTTATTGTCCCTAAATTAAATACTATAATAGTGTTATTGACTGGCTGTTTCTGTATTGGTCCTGTTATAGATTCGAGGTTAGCAGTATTGGCCCCGAGACTCGTAGAGTCGAGGGCCAATACAGCTGATCGAGAATCTATAACAGGGCCAATACATAAACAGCCAGTTCATAACACTTTTATTAAATGATTTCAAGTCTTCGATTAAACCAAGAAACTTACCGTAAAAAAGATATAGGAATTCATATTTGAACTTGTCTTTTCGCAGTTACAAAAGTACGATGCATTATGAAATTTCTGATTTCTCGTCCAAGTACTTAATATTTGCTATTTCAATTCATTCTATCTAGAAAGTATAAAGTAGCTAGGACAGTTAACCCATTCTTACTTTTGAATCATCTGCGTTCTGATGATTGATCAACGGAAATTAAACAGTGATAATAATCGAAAGTTTTTCTCGAAAAGGCCGTTTAAAATCGGTACAAAACACGGAACATTATTCAAACTTTTTTTTAATGTTATTTAAAAATTACATAATATGAAAATGTATCTTATGAATAACGATACGTCCAAAGTTAAGTAAGGCGTAAAAAATTAAACCGGAAATGGCCAATGGGCCAATACGGCTAAAAATACGACTTTTCCCGAAAAGCAATATTAACTCATGATTTATATTAACAGGGCAATGTCATCAGTATTGCACATGCTGATTTATCCGTATTAGGGCTGATTTGCTCATATCATTTGATAAAGAATTATACAAATCAAGTTTTTCTCTTAGTGGTCCAAAAGTGTGGAATTCACTATCTAGTGAAATTAAAAAATCAAAAACTGCATATGATTCAAATACTCTAACAAGTCATTATATTTTTAACAAAGTGTGAAATTTATGAGTTTAACCACAATGTATTCTACAGGTGTATTATTTTTGTTATATATATAATAAAACAGATGAAAAAAATTGAAATATACCAACTTGGTTTTTACCTTCTCTAATAACAACGTTAACTATATATATTGTTTATATTTGTGTATTAGTACCGGTAGATTGATTATGTTTTATTCATGATACGTCGTGCAATTATCGTGTCTAGAACGTAGTAGTATCGTAGTAAGGTAGTACTAAGGACGACAAGCGCGTAGTAGCAGCGTACTATTGTCTTCCTCATCGTACATGTTGTATTATCGTATCAATTTCGTATTAGAAGCGTAATAAAGACGTAGTGAAATCGGGATAGTCGCAGTGAAATCGTAGTAAGGTCGCTTCCTGATTGCACCACGTTTCCAATACGATGCTTCTATGCCCATCCCGATCATACTACGTCCTTACTACGACCGTCATACGCTTCTACTACGCCTAGTTTTGGCCACGACTGCACTACGAATGTTTGGAGCATGTTCAAAATTGTTCGTGGACTTCCACTATCATGAAGACCTTGGTACGTCCGTACTACGGCCTTACCACGACCACCTCAATCTTACTACGACTTTATAATTTTCCATAATTTCTGAGGTTGTAGTAGGATCGTGGTCTTAGCGTGAGAGAAGGTAAAAACCAAGTTGGTATATTTCAATTGTTTTCATCTGTTTCTATGGGCTTTAAACGATTAATATAGGTGCATAATTTACGATTTCTTTGCATCTTGCATGTATATACGTGTTTATACTTAAGTTATAGTATGGAGCTTCGGAAATGTGTAAACTTTTAAATTAAAGACAAATTTGTAGAAAACAGTCGATTATGGTAGGTGCAAATACATGTGATATATTTGTGAATAGGCATCAATTCCACTCCTAAAATGGGCAATAATCTCATCGAAAAGAGAAAGTCGGGTACACTTTTTTATGTTTAAAAGTGTTCGATACATTATCTTGCTTCAGATTCCATTATTTTTTAATTTATTGAGGCTACATGTTGATATCATAACATTAACAATTAACAGTACCAAGAGATAAAGTATATGGTCAAGTGAAATAAATACTTTTCTAATGAGTCGAAACAACAGAGTAGGTATGCTTGAATAACAAAAACAAAGCTTCGTGCTACTACAAATGTTAACATTTGCGGTGTATTTCTTACTTGTATTCTATTCTATTTTCGTTCCCTCAGTTTTCAATTAAAATTTAGGCATATCAGTTATTTCATCCATGAAATGTACTAAAATAAAAGAAAAGTCAGACACACCTTTCACTTACAATATCAGAACTGAACAAAGTACGAAAAAAAGACCATGCAATCGTTGGGTTGAATTCTCATGTTATTTTATCAGACTCGCCAATGTTTAATTGAATATTTCATTTTTTTTTTTACTAGCCATATTTAGTTTGATATAACAGAGGTTTCGTGTTGTATCTTATATCGCTATCGTACATAACTGTACTAGGATATTATCTGTATTGCAGGAAGACAAAAGAAATACATTTTAATTGTAATTTAAATAATTCATTTTGAAAAAATCGTTAATGGTATGTGTTGACTGCAGAAACGCATGATGCATCCCCCCTGAAAATTACAAAAAAACAAATATTTATATCTAAATATATATATTTAAAACCTTGTGAAGGGAGTCATCATCTACAATTGTGTGTATCAAATTATATGTGTAATGTGTGCACTCTTAAATGTACTAGTTTTAATTTAAAAAAATATTGTCAATTTCAGATAAGATGAATGTCACTTCAGCAACTATGGAGACGATACAACTGAATGAATCAGTCGTGTACAGTCATTTCACAAACCAATCAGACGATGGAATGAACATGGTGTCAATTATTTGTGAAAATTACATTGGACCAACGCTATGTGTATTTGGCGTCGTTGGAAATATTCTGAACTTAATTATATTATACAAAGGAGCTCTGAATGATTCGCCATATTTGTATCTGAAAGCACTGGACTTAACTGATACGTTTGCATTATTGTTGTCATTTATACATCTAACAGTTTCTAGAAAGTCTAACTTGTATGGATGGAAGTTCTTTGATGCATACGTTTTCTTTCCGCTTGTCAACTTCTTCACTGCTTCAAGCGTTTTGTTAACTGTTGGGATGTCAATAGATAGATTTCTCTATGTTAAAGCTCCTTTGTGGGCTCGTGCTCAATTTTCCTTGAAGAAAGCTAAAAGGAGAATCATATTAATCTTTATCTCAACTTTTCTAATATCAATTCCACGATTTCTATGCTATAGTCTCATAGCCACACAGGGACAGCACCGTATTTACCCGACCGAATTCCGATCTTCTACCAATTATAGAATTTATGATATAGCATGTATTGCATTTTTTCATGTTTTACCGTTAGTTATCTTCACGTTGACAAATACTTATCTGATATATGCTGTTCAAAGAGCGAGAGTTATTAGAAAGGAATACGATATCAGGAATAACAAGGAGAAGGAATGGCTAATTGATCAGAGACGGTTCACAATAACCCTCATTAGTATTGTAATGATGTCTATTATAGCAATCTTACCATCCATGATTGGAGATTTTACTCGTCTCCTTCATATTTCTCAATCACATTATCAAAAACTTCGTCAAGTCAGCAATATTCTTCTACTGTGTAATTTATCAATGAACTTTCTTTTATTCTGTGCATTTAATAAACGATTCGTAAGTGTGGTGAAATCTGTTTTTGGTGGTAGCTATACTAAGGTGAAGTTTTCAATCCGAAGAACAAAATCATTCGGACTTTCAAAAACTGAGACAAACGTGTTTTGACTATACTTTGAGAATAGTTACGGAATATGTCATTCCATTGTAGACTAAGTGATAAAACTTTATGTTTAATTATGATATATTCCTTTCGTATTAATACACTTATGACCAGTTCTAAAATTATGGAAAAGACGTGACATTCCGTATGACAAAGAAACAAGTTTGAGTATTAATCTGTTTAAAAAGGTTTGCTATTTTTTTTATATTTGACATATCTTTGATGGCATAACTCAATCAACAAAATGATATTCCGTCATAATATAAAAACTATTCCATAAATATCATTGATATGAAGAATAAAATAATGAACTTCAGAAAATAATAATCCGTAAATATGAATTTAACCCTTTGGAGGGGTCAATAAGGTTTTTCTTGAATAATGGAATAATGATATATAAATTGTAATTTCATATGAAGTTAGAAATTTATGATGTAGTTGCGTGTGTGTTTTTTTTAAGACCTGGTAAAAATATACGAGACTTGAAATGAATGAGTAAAAGGATATATTTGGGATATACGAGAAAGCGTTTCTTCAACATACTAAAACAATAACAAAAATACGTCTGGAGGTCTTTACAAGGTCCTCACCAAAGGTTTGTTGACTGTTGGCAAACCGACTTTTAATATTACAGTTATTGTTAGTAGTAAATCAAACTTTAATGATTTTAAACAGACTAAATGCAAATCTGAGTGTAACGTAAACTTTTATATTAACTGGATAGTTACTGTGCCGGAACATTCTTATCCTCAGGGAAAACTTGCGTAGCTATACTCAAATAAAATTTCCCCATCAGAAACATAATGCATGGTATTTTATGTCCAGAATAGATACAATGTACATATAAATGAATTCAAAGAAGTTGTGTTGTATACGCCAGTGCGACAACACCCCAGCATCTTCAAAAGCATAAACAGATACATGAACAACAAGATATTAAAGACCATACATGTACCAAACGATGAACTAAAGTTGCTTACATCCATGTCATTTGGTCACGGGTGGATAGTTGTCTCATTGGCAATCATACCACATCTGTTTATTTTTATATGAGCCATGATTATATATTTTACCTATCATTATTCAACATTTCGTACACAAAACAAACTGACAAAAGTTAGTTGTTTTCAATGTTTTGTTTAATTCTGTAGATATAGCTTACATATATTGTTTATAGTTTCTTAATAAATGTAATCTGTTCTGAATTATTTGATTCCAACGAACGTTGTAAGAATAATTAAGAAATAATTCTTTCATGCCATGCTCTATGCTCATTTTAACATGGGTAGGCATTATATTTGTTAATATCTTTATACCGAGCGTTAGCGATTCATGAAAATTTAGAACTTTTTACTTCGAAGTGGACCTATAATACGCGTTCAAGAGGCATCCATTTTGATTTGATGAAACCAAAACGTTAAAGAAAATCAACCGTTTCACGATAAACAAATGAACAGATACATGTAAACTTACTTAAAGCATGATTTTATTTAATTTCCTTGCGAGCAAAACCAAAACAAATGTCCATTTTGATTTTGGGCGTTGTTCAAAACAAAGCAGACGTTGCAATTTTAATTGTGACGTCAATCACGTGCAGCTCATGTATTATTGGAATTAGAACATGGCTTTGTTTCCAAAGAATTTATATTGGTGCTCTGTGATAGTAGTGACATGTAATTTAACTTTTAAACAGACCTAACAAATCTTATCACTGTACAATTAAGGAACAGTGTCTCATCTTTTGGTTACAGTTTATTAAAAGTTATCATGTAGTTTAACATTTTTCTTGACAATTTTCCTACATGTTCTTTTATAGTACATTTGTGTAATTTGGTGGCATAGCATCTTTGATGAATGTTTCAGTTTATACGTGTATGATACTGGGGCTGTCTTATTTAGGCAAAATTGTCTTAACAGTCAAAAGCAGTGAATCAATTAAATACATATATATAAGAACGTCTGAACCAGTGACAACTCTACGACATATTTTATCCATCGGATCACCAGTGATGATGATACAAGGCTTGAAAACACATTCTGTATACATAATTCGTCTAAATAAAAGCCCTACAATGTTAGATCTGTAAATTTGCGGAGGCAAATTTTTTGTTCTTCCCTGGCCGGGATTTGAACTTATGCTACTGATGAGATATCGTCGCACCATATCGCTTTGCACTATGCCCGACGCGATAGACCACTCGACCACCTAAGCTTTCGGTGGCCGGGTGTTACCTTTTCTCGTCATATTTTATCTAGCGTCGTAACACAGTACATGATATATAAGGCATGCAGATGGAATATTACAGATCAGCTGAATTATCTATATATATATATACTGAGATGACAAACATGTTCAATAGGAATTATTGCATGTCCATCATGGTCCTTTGTGTAACAACGGGTTCATGATGGATTTATATTGCTCCGTCCGAGTTTCTTTGATATTTTATGAACTTGTGTGTCCTTTTTGTTTCCTTTTTGATCACGGTACTTTTCGCCTGATGATTTTTTTAATACATTTTGGGTCTGATTAAGAAAAAAAATCCAGTGTCGTTATTCATATCTAGTAAGTATGCCTGGCCAAAATAGACAAAAAGTAA
Organism: Mytilus californianus; assembly: GCF_021869535.1. Taxonomy (NCBI): domain Eukaryota; kingdom Metazoa; phylum Mollusca; class Bivalvia; order Mytilida; family Mytilidae; genus Mytilus; species Mytilus californianus. The sequence continues at coordinate 46,910,954 of NW_026262723.1, read as the reverse complement.
ACATTGAGATTTTGTATGACAATATAAACATGTCTCTGTTAAGTCGAGACACTTTTAGTGCACCAATCAACCAAATTCTGGTCGATTTTTCAAGTGGTTCTTCCTCAAAGCTCTATTAGAGTAGATTACTCCAGCTGTCAATAGGGTTGCACGCTTATTTGTAAAATTTCCTTATTGATACCGTTTCATTTAGTGTATGGCAATAGAAAATGAAAACAACACATTATAAATTATATGCGTCCGAAACGTATTTCTGGATTTTCCTTCATCAGGAACGCTCAAAGCCGAATATTTGAATGCCAAGGATGTATAAGAACCGAAACAGTTGAAGAGCTACATGATCAAAAAGGACCTAAAAACAACCAAATCCATCTAAGCCTGAGGGAGTTGAAACCTTAGCTTTTTATAATTTCGAAATTTATAAAATATAATAACATATGTTATGAAATACATTAAATCTCAAGAAGTTCTCGCATTTGTCTTTGTTTTAACGAAAATTGGATACTTTATTATATCTGTTGCATACAATCTTTTCCAATGCAATAGAAGAAACCTTCTGGTGTCTATATAGCGGCCTCGGTGGCTTAATGGTCTAAGTAGTCGAACTTCTGTATCACTAGCCTGTCAGCACTGAGGTTGAGAGTTTAAATCTCACACTTTGCAGGTACGGTCGACTCCAACCTTATTAGACCAGGATTGTCAGTTTTCCTATCGAAGGTCGAAGGTTGTAAGGCCACTCCAGCTTCCTCCACCAATAAAAACTGACCGCCACGAAATAGCACAATAGTGCTGAAAGTGGTGTTAAACACCAATCAATCAATCAATCAATCTGACGTCTACACATTTTAAACAAGTTCTCCGCATTCTAAATTATAATGCGTTTGAGAGAATTGGTCCAAGTTTTGTTCATCATATACAATTATCAACGTAGATACAAAATGTCTTGCTTTAAGAGGAACATCCATACTTTGTACGAAAACATTCTGGGCCGTGTCAACAATGCTGTCTTACGACTAGGACGTTTTTTTAGGATAATTTTAGGACACGTCTTAGTCCTCAGTCAGGTTAATGAAAGTGTCCTTAGATAAGATATGTCCTAAATTTAGTCCTAAATAGGCTGATATCCAGTTGAAATTAAACAAAAGAAATGAAACTCTTTATTAGAGAAGGTAAAAAGGGCCAAATTGGTATATTTGATATGTTTACATCTGTTTCTATGGGTTTTAAAAGTTTAATGTAGGTGCATAATTTAGGACTTTATGCATCTTATATACGTGTTTTTACTTAAATTATAGTATGGAGCTTTGAGATATTTGTACACTTTCAAATAAAGACATATTGCATCAAAACAGTCGATTGTGGTAAGTGCAAATACATGGGGATCTAATTTGTGCATAAGCATAAATTCCGCAAAAAAAAATACACTGAAAGATAAAAGATTGACCTATTAAAGCATTCGCGGCGACAGTTTTTTTGGGGAAAATCCTAAAAATGGTCAAGAATTTCATCAAAAAGAGAAAGTCGAGTATTCCTTTTTATATTCAGGAGTGTTTGAGTTGACTATTTTGTCTTGAAAACGTATAAAGCAGAAAAATTTGATACATCTTCTCGCTTAAGATTATACATGTTGATATAATAACATTAAAAACTCACAGTACTGAAAAATGAAATTGATGGGTCAAGTGAAATACATGTCTAATTAGTCATGACAACAGAGTAGGCATGTTCGAATAACATATTATAACTAACAGTACTTATGGGTCGTAAAAAATACACATTTTCACAAAAAAATACAGTTTTTAGTGTATTATCTAGGGTATTTAATCTTCAACATCTAAAAAGTTTTTGTCTGCCCTTCCTCGAAATGTTTAATTTAAATTTTTTATAGCGTTTTTGAACTATCAACCCCCAACCCCACCCACCCCACTGACAACCGAGCAGACAATAACTTTAAGTTGACTAAAGGCCTAAAAGTACATTAATTATGCTTAATAGCTAGTAGATTCATTTTTCTGTTAAAATACAATAGTCATAAAAGGATCGTAATGATGCTTTGTGGATAAATTTATCGATTTACATGAGCTTAATTGACAGCGCGTCATCCCTACAATGGCTTCCATTTTTACGATTGAAAAAAATTGGGTGGCGTAATGGGGAGATAATTTTGACGAAGTAGAATCCTGACTGTAAAGTTAGGATACATATATAGGTGTCTTGGGATAGTCCTAAAAGTTACGATGTCCTAAGTCGGAATAAAAAATAACAAATATGGCCTTCAGTTAGTATTTGTAGAACTCATCATTGTGTAGATACTATCACATGTCTTCTCCTTAATATTATTCGTCACCTCATTAAATAGCTTGTTGAATGAAATTACCCTATACTTATTTACTTCTGCAAGCAGAATTTAATAATAATAATAATAATTTCATTTATTTCAACAGGATAACATATTTAGTTGAAAGACTAGTTTACAATAAGGTCCTTGGGCCGTGTCAACGAAGCCGTCCTAGGACTAGGACGTGTCTTAGGGTGGTCTTAGAACACGTCTTAGTCTTAAGTCAGGTTAACGAAAGTCTCCTAAAATAAGATATGTCCTAAATTTGGTCCTAAAGTTAGGATATATACATAGGTGTCTTAGGAAAGTCCTAAAAGTTACGATGTCCTAAGTCGAAATAAAAACAACAAATATGGCATAAACTCAAAAATAAAAATACTAATACAATATTAAACTATTATACCGTTATTAGAATTAAACTGATTAAACAAAATATTCTTCAATATATGTTAAAGATTCAATTGTGTTAAATTATTTTAAATTTGTAGAAAAATTGATCCATACAATACTTCCAGATATCAAATTGAGCATTTATAGTATTCAGTTTGGGTTTTTGGAATAATAAGCATATTACAAGACCTTTGTCTGGGTGTTCTAGAACTAACTTGATGCACATATATAAATACATTGAGATATTCCGGTGTCATTTGGTGAAGTGCTTTAAGAACTAAAATTGCTTTTCTATATACAAAATCATATGAAATGGGCATCAATCGTAGCGCTCCAAAAAGTGTGTTTGACGATGTCATATATTACGCTCATTTAAAATAATTCGTGATGCCCTTTTTGAAGCTTAAAAATTCTATCATCATTAGCAACATTTTTGCACCTAACCAAATGGTGCAATAATAATTGAAACGTGGAAAACATTTGAATATCGGTCTCAGAAAAAAAATGGAATTCTTTTTTAACTAAGGCTGATTCAATACATGTAATGAAATCGAGTGAACCTAAGGACACAATTAGTTTATATAGTTAAAAAGTTTTGTGACTATTTAGTTTTGTTGTTGTTGTATGAAAGTCATTTATATTTTTCATAGCATCTAATGATACATCAAAATATATTTCATTTATATCTCTACATATTTTTATTAATCAAATAGAGGTTAAGATAGTCCAAGGACAATCGTAGTTAGGACTGTGCTAAGATAGCTTTGTTTTACATTACTAAGACATGTCTCAAACACGTCCTACGATCATCCTTAATAATGTCCTAAGACATATCTTAGGGCAAATCCTAGGATACTTTCATTGACATGGCCCCTGATTCTTTACTTGGACGACCCAGTGTGGTAAACAGAAAATTGGTTCTTCACAGAACATAATTATCAGGTGTTGATATTTATTCTCTTTTCCAATCTAAGAAGGTGTTTAGATTATGCTCATAAATATGGAATGTTCGATATAAATAATGGCGTAATCCGGTAATGATGAGTGAAGTTCGCACTATGAAGATGTCGGTGTACAAACCCCTTGCAGGTCCGGAATAATAAACGAAGTGTGAATATCATTAAAAACTTTCTAAACAAATAAATAATTAATGGACGTGATTCAGCATAGATTCAAGTAAGAATTTCTCTGAAACTGACATCTTAATGATGTTGATTTTTTTGTTGAGAGCATATATTTTTTGTTTACTGGATGTTTTTAAAGAAAGTCGGCTTCCATTTAGGAACCAATGGTGCTCCTCTTCCAATCGACCTCTTCCTTTATTCATATCCCGAAGAGATTAATGCTTTTATCTCATAAGAAAGATGAATTTTCCTTTAATGCCCTATTTTGCTATATATGATGTCCTCAAATTTTATAATTAAAGGTTTGAGGACTGATTATCTTTATCCGATTTAACGTAAAATAAAGAAAACCACATACGATTCATATTATGACCTGAATATAAAAATGTATAACGAGGATTTGTCGAAAACTAAAAATTACGAAAACTAAATGTTCTCATTGTTCACTTTTCAAACAGCGCCTGTACATATCTCTACGTTAATACGATAATACAGGGCTTGCTTTGCATATCATGACTTCAGTGATTTGGATTTGGACTTGCAAAGAAACTATTTAAGCAAGAAATGATAAAGGTAGAGATGAAGTGATCTCTTCCATAGTTTTATGGACGCCATCCGGATGTGTGTAACCGTTATGGAACTGCCAGATCTGTTTCACAGATGACCACGGATATATTCTGTTTATAGAAGAAACAATGAAGGCCTCTCTTCCTCGATTGGACATCTACGAATCGTTCTTATCACGGTCGAGACATTTATTTGCCATGACCAACGCGACGTATGCTTCTGTTCGATCACCAGCCGGGTAGTCAGCACTTTAGTGTTGACATGAAGTAGCATTGATATGATTTTTCTGTAAATTTACTGCTTATAAAATTTTCGTACACTAAAGAGTTTCTACCCACTAGGCATAAATTGTTTTAGCTCAATTAACTTTTCGGAATTTTTGGTTTTTTATTTTTTCGTATTTGATTTGGCCTTTCAACTGTTTCGAGTGCCACTAGTTTGCCTTATATAGATGAAACACATTCTGGCTTACGAAACTATAAGCCTGAAATCTTTTATGAGTTTTTTATCGACTTATTATATGAGTGTCCTTTGATATCTTCTACTCCTTTGAGTTGACAACCAATTTTAGTCAAATGATCTATAAATGTTATTATCGCTATTTTGTGTCTTTTTTCTTAAATCTGTTTTGTGATAATTTTTCATATCATGCTACTCGGTTGAGATGGTATATTATCGCACCTCGGATAAATTATGACGTTATGATTGGTTTAACGTTAGCTTTTTATATACATAACTAAGCAGGAAAAGTCTCGTGTGCGATAAATTCGTTATACGGTTCACTACTGACCCCCTACGGATCCTTAGAGGGTTGGTAAAATCCATAGGAGATTCGGCCTTCGGCGTCACCCCAAATGGACTTTACTTAATCTCTATGGATCCGTAGGGGGTCAGTAGCAAACCATATAACTTATAATATGGAATGAAATTAGATTAAAGCCCTTAGTAAAACTAGTTTATGTTCCACTTCGTCGTTAAAACAATTTTGTTCTTAGATTTCAAGATCGTTTTATTATTCAAATTGATTTTTTGTTAATTATTTTCAAAAATTTTGAAATGAGACGGAGATAATATTGTTTACCAAGCAGACTCACAATATGTCTATAACTTTCAGTATCGCAGTTCAAAGAAATACTCGTTTACATGTTCTATATCTCCCCTGAGTACCATACGCAATCAGAAACAATTACAAAACATATAACAGATAATTTTACAGCACAAAACTTATTTAAATAATAATGATACAATTGACCAGGGATTTCTAACATCAACAATAACTCTTTTGATCAAATGTTTACAACTAATTGATGTTGGACGATTAACAGTTAAATTAATTTTCTTTTTAATGGTACTTTTATTATTTTTACACAGAGTAAGAACAAACTTTATTGCACTATGTGTTAAACTCGAGCTTTTTCAAAAACAAACACTTAATATTTTTGTTGTGTTTCAAAGTTTACTGTAACAATATGTTTAAGCATAACAGACATGTTAAAATTGACTTGCTTTTTTAATGTTTCCTACATTGATATCTTCACCTTCTCACTTTATTTAGCCTTTTAAATTTTTTTATTCTAGTTTTACTGTTGAGTCATTTGTAGATGAAACGCACGTCTGGCGTGCAAAATATAAGCCTGATATCTTTAATGAGTTGTTTTTATATATAATTGTATATTATATTTTGATATGACAAATTTACTATTTGGGGACACTTTTGCTGATGTCTAAATTTGCATGTTTTTATTTTATTTATTTTCATGAAGGTGTCCCCTGCCAGAGACCGTTAAACAGAAGTATGAGGTCCATTTGTGGTTAAGTATGTTTTTCTTCTTCCGGTTAAAACTCAGGATTTATATTGTTATAACAGTTATTCAAATATTTCTTTTTATATCAATACTAAGTATAGGTGTAATCGTCAGTGTCGATAAGTTTTCGAAAAAGTCTTTTAATAAACAATTTGATCACCTGTATGAAATATAATAATTTGTGTACTGTTTATATATATTTCGGACAATTTTGAGAAACTTTCTTTTCTAGACTAATAAATAAATTTGAAAGACTTGCACATTCGGATTTATAATTTAGGTTTTAAATCTCGCGCAGTCGAATATAGTTTTAATATTATTTCATCATTATTACATTATCAATGAGGTTAATTTTGTATCTAAAAATAGCTAGGTCTTATTATTTCATATACTGGTATCATAAAAGCCTACCCAAAAAATTCCAACCAATTGATCTTATAATGTATTAATAAATTATAACAGGCGAAAATTAGATAGATTATAAATGTGCTTTATATTTAAGCTTCTTTTTCGCAATATCTGGGGAAATAAATCTTATTTACAAACCGTTCGTGCAACGGTACCTTGCAACGGTTGCTTGAAAGCATAAGCGATTACAAACAATATTGTGTGCTATAAATACGAAAAATATCCACGTGAAATTAATACCAAGTTGGAGCTAAAAATCCTCAAAATACTTTTGACTTTGATTCATTAAACATACTTTGACATTATGTGTATACATCAATTATTTTCAAAAGTTAAGTGACGGCTCCCAGTTCGAACTACGGTTGGTACGGTAGCAAATTGGGAAACCTCTATAACGACTTTAACTTGCCACGAACATCCCCACGGGTGCCACTAGTGGAACTTCCTGGTCTTTGTTGCTTTAGCAAGTGAAAATTGAATAGTCTGAAAAATGTATATCGCTTTTCATGGGAAAACATAACATGATACCTAAACCAGTCTTTTTTTGTGCACATTATTCATACTTGTGTATTTCTAAAGGTATAAAACGCTTTTTGTTTATGTTTAATATTTTTCTACAGTAAGTACCCGAGGGTATCGTTAGCCAAGTAGTCAATGCTGTGACATTGGCATGATTTATAACATTTATTTCTTAAACCTCCATTGATCAATGCAGAAATTATTTTAAAAGTAACTAAGGTTCCAATTTCCTTAGACAAGGGTGATCTTTCAATATTGATAGTTTTGGCTGTTCTTTTTATGTCCGTTTTTGTATTAAACTTTAAAACTCCTCAAATAATTGTATATCCGTGGTTTTTGATGTTTTGTATTTAGCATTTCTGAGGATAAATAAAGGCAACAGTAGTATACCGCTGTTAAATAGTCATAAATCGATTTAACTGAAACAAATCCGGGTCACAAACCAAAACCGAGGAAAACAACGGAACAACATAAACACTGAACTGCTACAAAAACAAATGCCAACATACATAGAAACGGACTATTTGATAACAACAGCCATATTCCTGACTTGGTACAGTACAGGACATTTTAAGAAAAATGGTGGTGTTGAACCTGGTTTTATGGCTAGCCAAACCCCCCGCTTATATGGCAATGTTAAAAATACCTCTAAGATGACAACATTACGTGACAGGAATACATTAGGATAAATCGAGAAAAGCGCTCCGGACGTTGCAGATTTATAAAATATTATTATTAAATGCTTGGTGCATTTGATCATCATTATAATATATAGTATGTATTATATCCCTAAAAGTAAGTGCATATCAATCGTTTTTTTTCTGGATGTCACCTTCATTTGTCTTTCTCTGCTTTTTCAGCTTTCTTAACTTTCTAATCTTCAGGTTAATGATTTTGTATATCAATTTTAATTAATTATGATATTACTTTCTTATATATCAGAGCGTTTAAAACATCTTCAATTCCAAAGAAATATTTTCATGTAGCTAACATGATAAGGACGAAAGTTAATCATTCTAAGAGAAGATGACTTGCATATACTAATTTTCTTGCTCGCAGAAATATTCTAGTATTATATTTGACATTAATTTGTAGAAATAATGCTTTAGTTTTTCTAAAATAGCTTAATATCATCCGGGATTGTAGACATTGATGAAGTTCTGAGAAGACCATGACATTGTTATAAACTATCTTGTCAGTTATGACATTCGGCTATAATCCCTATATATGATTTACTATGAATTTAATTGGAAACATGATTATTTTGATTCCCTACTCTTTTTTCTTTTTTTTTTTTGGTATTACAAGAAATTTGTATCAATTTGTGAGGGTTGAGTAGAAAAACAAAACCTGTCAACCTGATACTCAATGTGTTTTTACCATGCACAGAGGACTATGCATGTACATAAAGTAAAGCTATACAGAAGCACAAAATTTAGAAACAGTGACTTTCCTTTTTGTAATCATATTCTCTTCGTTTATTATATGGCGTGTCAGCTAAAAATATTTTGACATGATAAAATTTGAAATATTTTGGCAGAGTGTAATGGAATAAAGCTTTTTCTTCTTCTAAAAACTGATCAAAAACGAGGTATAATAATTGGACAACCAGATCCCTGAGAAACTAATAAATTTGTTTAAGGATTTTGAATTCTGCCTTTGACATATTCATTATGACATGGACAAACGAAGCGTTTCTGTCGAATATATTTTTGGCAATTTTGCGAGATTGAAACCATGAATAATTGACCCCAAATTTCCAAACTAATTGTGCATTAAAGTTTGCGTATATACCTTAAATAAACACCCCACCAACTATGTAGACAAAATGTCACTAACAACTATGATTGAGTTAACAGGATACTTCGACATAGTTCCATATTTCAAAGTACTTTAGTTTCATTAAAATCTTAGATATTGGTTTGGATGAAAAAGTTGGTCGTGTAAACAGGTACCATCGACGTTGGAAGCATCTTTTTCGCCTGCTATCTCTAGCATACACCGTTTTATGTTTCTACGTGCTAAATGTGTTGATTGTTAAATGGTATATTTTATCATGATCTGTAATAGATCCCTACTAGTGTTTCCACTTTTTGTCGTGCTTCCATATATGATAATAAAGTACGAAATTGAAAAGCATTTGGCACTAGAAAAACATTCATCTCTCCTAGTATTTGTCAATCTATCAACATTCTAGGACCTCAGAGCCATTATTAGATATTCATATTAATATGCTTCGGTGATTGAAAACAATTTAAAAATAGGTTATGTCTTGTATGGTAAAGAATATAATATTTTTCAATTATGTAAAAACTCATGAAAGATACTAGACTTATATTTTGTACACCAGACGCGTTTCGTCTGCATAACACATGTCGGTGGCGCTCGATTCCTATCAATGGAAATGCCAAATCAAATAATGTTTTGATAAAATTAATTGGTCAAAATTTGAACATAGTATGAAAAAAAATTGTTTTCTAAGTATTGGTATAATTTTTTATCAAATGATATTGACATGAAGAGGACAACGGATCGAGATATGTTTCATGAGCAAATATTTCTGTCGAATGGAAACATTCATTTATTATTTTATCAACCGTTTAATTGCATGAATATATAAATGGAAACAACGGCATCAGAAATTTTATTAGTATTTACAAAATAAAATCCCAAGTGTCTTGCATGTACTAGTACATATACTGGATGTTTATTATTTTGACAAATTATCGACAAAATTTTTAAATTGTTGGAACATTCTAAAAAAAATGTAAAAAGTAATTTGAACATCCAAGCTAGTATTTTCTTCTTTCAGTGAATAATCATGAGTGCTAACTTTTTAAGCAATGTTTACATATCATAAAGACAGATACCAACAAAGAATCATCAACGTGATAGACTACTCTGACGCAACATCCCATCTTCTTCATTTGAACTGAATGACTTTGTGACTATAATGTTTTGTGACTTTGTGAATACCATGTTTTGTGACTTTGTAAATATAATGTTTTGATACTTTTGAAATATATATATAATGTTGTGTTTTCCATCATTATACATATAGATCCCCATTATACTTATTTTCACATAGTGCTTTATTTATTTCCGTATGCAATTAATGCAATAATTTGATTCATAAATTAATTAGATTATGTTTGAAATAAAAGAAAACTTTATCATATGTTGGTTTATTTATATCAAAATCATTTAGAAACTAATTAATTATTTAGATACTTTTATATATATATGCCATTGTTTTGTTATTAGTTGTATGTTAAATGATTTGATTGAACTGATATTAAATTATTGAGAAAAAATTATTTGATTTCTTTATTATTTATCTATACAAATAAAAATGAAACTACAAAACGAAAAATACCTGAATATATAGAAAACACAGATAAACTATATTCCTATAAAGTTGGAACAGACTATACAATTATATATCCTCATTAAACCTTTTGTCGTTTTTGTTTTCTTTACTAATAGATAAATGGTATAATCAAACGTGGGCAAACAAAGAGTAAATCCATTAAATGTACTGGTTTATTTGGTGTCATCCTGGTTTGCCTACGTTCAACTGTAGATTCATAAAAACATTAGGTCTTTTGTTATTTTATAAAGTTTAGTTTATTTCTGAATTATAGTATAATATTTTTTACCTGTATTTTACCTGTCAAATTTTATAAAGGATACTGAATTCCTTTATTAAATTTAGGGAAATATGGAAGATATATATATTAACAAAATATGTGCAAAGTTTTGAAATATCTTGTCAATTTATCAGGAGAATGTATTGAATTTGACAAATCCTTTTTATGTCGATATTTTACACTGAGCGTAATCAATGTGTAAAATATGGTCAAATATAATGCCTACCCATGTTAAAATGAGCATAGAGCAATGTATTGAATTTGACAAATACTTTTTATGTCGATATTTTACACTGAGCGTAATCAATGTGTAAAATATGGTCAAATATAATGCCTACCCATGTTAAAATGAGCATGACATGAAGGAATTATTCCGATTCTAATAGGACAAACACGGTTTGTCGAAGCGTGTTAAAATACCTTAGGAATGTTTGGCTGTTATAGTTTCCTCCCCATGAACTATGTACATTTCATTTTCATATTTAATAAGATTAAAAACTAATAGCAGGTTATGATATTTTAATAAAAATATATGATAAAATTTTATGTAAGCAGTTAAAATATATAGAAAATAACGAGAGTGTAAACAGTAAGTTTGTGCACATGTGTGAAACATATTGTATGCTAATTAGAACACGACTTTGTTTACAAAGCGAAATAAGGATGTCATATTAGAATGCCAATGATACAACTTTCCACCAGACACCAAATGGTATAGAAGTTAAAACAACTATAGGTCACCATACGTCCTACACCATTTTGGAAAACCCATATCGAAAGTATATACTATCTTGAAAGGCATTTGAAGACGCAAAAGAGATTGCCATAGGCACGACAGCTTTCGTTTCTGTCAACGATTACTGGGTAAAAGGAAACAACCGTTTACAATGGAACTACTTCAGCAACGAAGGATCACGCACTAACAATCATACAGAGGAATGTCACAGCAAACTAAAGAAGCACGTCACCTAACAATCTACATCCGAACAGAAATCCTACAGCAGAATCAAGCCAACATAGATGCCAACCAGATGCTAGTATACGTAGCAGCTAGGGGGACTCAACGACCCACATCTAAGAAGTACAATAACATATACAACAGATTGGCAACACTGACATAACGATTTCTTCAAGGTGAACTTACCGTTTAAGACTACATCGACCGCCTCCACGTGGAAATTTGACAGTAGAGTGTAGAGTCATTTTGCTGATATACTAAATATATTTGTTCAGTGCACTACTTGTCCTTTTAGTTTAATACTAGTAAAAAGTCCGTTAATGTATTTTCCTGTACAAATATACATGTATTAGTTCATTATATATTACCTGTCGTTTGTGCTTAATTAAGGATTATAGTGCAGAGTTGTTTGTATAAAACTATTGAAAAATGAAAACAACAGTTTATAAATTGTATGCGTGCGAAGCGCTTTTCTAGATTTACCTGCATTAGGAACGTTCAAAGCTTTTTTTATTTGTTTACAAAAAGATCAAATGTTGGAGAAACGTGAAGACAAAAATGTACTATAGGCGAACACATTCTTTATAAAAATAATAAGGAGATGTGGCATGATGGTCAATGAGACAACTATCCACCAAAGTTCAAATGAAGTGGATGTAATCATATAGGCAACCATACGGCCTTCAACAATAAGAAAAATTAATTGCCTTAATTAGGGCAATACTTCTAACAATAGAGTATGTACATTCTTATTTTTTTAAAAGTTGCAAATATTGGTACCTATTTCTTTCGTTCAGACCGATATTCTTATTTTCTTTTACCTTTAAGACAATATAGAAAGCAAAGCAAAGTAATATGTAAAAAAGAAAAATACAAACAGACAGACAACAGTACACAAAACACAATATAGAAAACTAAGGACTGAGCAACACGAACCCCACCAACATCTGGGGGCGATCTCATGTGCCCCGGAAGAGTAGGCAGATCCTGCTCCACATGTGGCACCCGTCGTGTTTCTGATGTAAATACAAATCCGATGATAAGTCTAATTCGGTAGGTGACATTCGGCCAAAAGGGGACGGGATTGTAGTTACGAAAATTGGAACATATCCGTCGTCATCTGTGAAACGACTATTCCATAACGGTCAACCAACTCATGATGGCGACCGTAAAATTCACGAAGAAATAATTTCAACTTCAGCACTTGGAACTCTTGTTTTAATAGCTCCCTTGTGAGCAGCAACCCTCTATCATGTAAAACATGATAGGAAATACAGGCCTTGGAATATCATATCAACTGGGAGATACATACTCCGTATGCAGGCACTGCTGGCATTTTGCTACATAGAAATGGAAACTTCACAATTGGGAAGCTGAAATCATCTCTTTTGTCGTAATTTTTGTATTCAACCGACCCTCATTGTCAATTTCTAGATGTAAGTCAAGATATGAGGCAGACTTAATTGATCTGTTGTTTCCTTTATCTCAAGTTCGATGTGATATATGCGTTCAACATAGTCACCAAATTTTGAACTATTAGTATTTAGTGATAGAACATCATCAATATAAAGGTAAGTGAAGTTAAAGGATATTGCCAACTTCTTTTCTTTCTTTCTAAGAAGTTCCTGTATGACGTCAGTCTCATATGAATAAAGGAAGAAGTCGGCAAAAAGAGGAGCACAGTTGGTTCTTATGAATATATGCCGATTGTTTGTTGGAAAACACGTCTTCCAAACGGAACAAATATGTTTTCAAATAAGAAATCAAGCATCTTGATAATGTCAGTTTCAGAGAATTTTTTGTTTGAATCAGAGTGATTTTTTATCCCTCCCTAAGACAAGATACTTGTATACATTGTCCATTCTTTTTATGAAACAAAGCAGGACTAACTTTTTCAATTTGTCTTTTAGTTTGGTTTGGGGAGTACTTGTGTAAAGTGTAGAAAAGTCAAATGTTTTAATACTATTGCAAGATGAAAGATTCTTAGATTCTATGTACACTAAAAGATCTTTGGATTATTTAAGTATCCACATCTGATTCATACCACCTCTAGAATAGGTAGTTTCAAAATAATTTTGAAGTCCGGCTTCGATTGCTGATAAACTTGATGTTAATAATTTAGAAAGAGGTTTCGTGCAGCACTTGGAAGACCAAGCAATATAACGTTGTTCGTAAGGACACGTTTGTAGTTAAGGTATCCAATACAGTGAAAGAAGATCAAGTTCTTCATCTTTAGTTGGAATTTCAATGGAACATAGAACAGACATAGGATTATCCAGGAATTCCTCATTGGTAAGTGTCGCTGGGTATATGTTGAGTTTCCAAGTGAATTGTCAATGCCTTATTCATTAAGCAAGCAGTTATGTAATGTGATTTACATAAGGAAATGTCTGTACCAAGTCAGAAATATGACAGTTGTTTTCAATTCGTTTTGTGTGTTTCAGCTTTTGATTTTGCCATTTGATAATGAACTTTCCGTTTTGAATTTTCCTTGGAGTTCGGATTTTTTGTTATTTTACTTTTTACACACAAAAACGATGTGATTTAGGGCTTTATCAACGGGGACAACAGCATATTTGTCATGGAGATAGGTGGTTGCAACATTTGGGTCTTTAAAGATTGATGTAGCATGGGTATTCATAGACCCATTCAGTTTTTTAAATTCTGATTTGTATCAACGACCTGACAGCCTTGATCCTTTCGGAAAGAGTATCTACGTCGTCTTTCTCGCGTTTCTATATTAATATTCTTGTAATTGTTATAAAATGCAACAAATAACATAATTAGAAACCTAATCTTGATTTATATACAATTCTTAGAAATTTACCAGTGACGTTACTTGTGCGTTGATCCATTCGTGTTACAGACACACACTTCGTAATTCTATTAAGCTGTTTTTGTGTACTGTTCTAAATTATTTTAGTTATTCGTTGTAATTCTGTGGTTAACATGTCGAAATGTACTATCATATCATTTATTTATGTATTTCTCTGTCTTTGGTGTTTATTTTTACTCTGTTCCCGTCATGTAATGTTGTCATTTTAGCGTTATATTTAACATTGCCATAAAGCGCGGAGGTTCGGCTAGCCACAAAACCAGGTTCAACCCACCATTTTTTCTTAAAATGTTCTGTACCAAGTCAGGAATATGGCAGTTGTTATTTAATAGTTCGTTTCTATGAATGTTGCATTGTTGTTTGATTTTTTTTGCACTTCTGTGTTCTGTTATTTTGTTGTTTTCCTCTTATAGTTGATGTGTTTCCCTCGGTTTTAGTTTGTAACCCGGATTTGTTTTCTCTCAATCGATTTATGACTTTTGAACAGCGGTATACTACTGTTGCCTTTATTTAACCCATTACCTGGGTGGCATAATCTTCGACTGAATCCATCAGTAATTTGAAGTTTTGTTTCCATTTGATGGATTCAGGCTCACGAGGGTTTTAAAAGAAGGTTTAAAATTTTTCATTTTTGAATAAAGCTCATTTGGATGTTCAATTTCATATGTCACATGACCCAACTTGGCAATTTCCATTATATAAATAGAACTTATAAAACTTACAAAGTCAATGTAAAACATGAAAATTTCAAACTGCTTTTTTTCTTTGCTCTTTTATCAAATGTTTTTGGTATTTAGTCAAACATTTAACCATGTTAAATTCTTCAATTTTTGAAAAAGTTTAGGTGGCTAGCTGTTTTTGATTCAGAAATCTTTGCCCCTTCTTACAAAATTTGTTTTTGATGACTGATCTATAGCCGCACATACGTTTATTAAGCCTTTCTTTCGTTTCACCAACATATACCAATGCGCGAAAGGTTACGCTCTTTGGGCAGACGAGAATTGTTAATTAACAATACATATCAAGCGTAGCTTCTGGTAAAGTAATATTTTTAGTTAAATCGTTAGTGAATTGAGCATCTGTAATTAAATTTTACAGGTTTGCAAATTTGGGTTTTACATTTAGAAATGAGACAGTGTTGTTTTCCTCTTATAGTTGATGTGTTTCCCTCTGTTTTAGTTTGTAACCCGGATTTGTTTTCTCTTAATCGATTTATGACTTTTGAACAGCGGTATACTACTGTTGCCTTTATTTTTGAGAGTCATTGAAGTCCAAAATAACTTGTAGAAGATCTGAACACGGCCGCGCAAGAAGATTATTGCTATTGTAATTATTATAATGATCTGAATGTGTCATATTCGAGATATTTGTCATGTCTGGTGATGAAGGGACACCTACAATCTATTATAATTAAAATGTAAAACCTTGAGAAAATAAGAATTTTCGTCCTTTCCTTTTATTCATGCAGTAACGAAGTACACCAATCACCTCTTACCTTACGGAGATCACCCCCAGTTTTTGGTGGGGTTCGTGTTGCTTAGTATTTGGTTTTCTATGTTGTGTCATCTGTACTATTATTTGTCTGTTTGTCTTTTTATTTTTGGCCATGGCGTTGTCAGTTTGTTTTCGATCTATGAGTTTGACTGTCCCTCTGGTATCTTTCGTCCCTCTTTTACAATTCCTTAGATTAAAACTTATTGGATTTTTCCGAATACCATTTGATTATATAAACATTGTCCAGTGATGAATTATGTATTGTTTCATATGGTAATGAACATGTTGACGTCGAGGCGAAAAATGACAAGGTTGTACAAATTTTAGGTAGAATTCTCGCTAGAAACTTGTTTTTATCCATCCTGTTGCCTTGATATTTTGTGTAAAATCATTCTACTCAGTTTTTTAAGATCAAACTGTGCGTTGTTTGCAGAACATTCGTGTTCTCGCGTTAATTTTTTTGTATATTATTCAATTATTTGTCAAGGATAGTTAAAGTGAAATCTTCAAAGAATTCTTAAAAAAGAGGAGTTATTTTGTTCGTGCCATGAGACCTGATTAAACCTAGCTATGATATATTTCATGCCTGCACCGGGACCTCCATATGATCAAATAATGTTAAATGTTTCAGTTTTGCTACTGATTTTGAATTTGTAATACCTTGGAGTTATGAATATTTTGTGATAAAAAAACTGTTTGAAGGAAAGAAATAATAGTTTGTTCTTTTTTTTTGGGGTGGGTGGGGGATGTTCTGCATCCACTGGCATGCCTTTCTAGAGGACGGGACTACTGGCTATGTCATAACTGGATGCATACGATATACATATTTTAGCAAACTAGCATGGATAGCAGGATAGTCGCGCTATTTGAAACGCATGATACAACACTTTCGCTTTTAAATTTTTCAAATCTCAGTCATGTTGCTTATATGTATCTATCATTTTTTTCTTCTACAATCTTTTATTATAAAAACTAGAGGCTCTCACGAGCCTTTCTCACCTAGGTTTTTGTGCCTTTGCATCAATGGACACTCTCAAACATTGTTAGACTAGAATATCATTCATGACTTAAATCACTTTTTTTTGTCGAGCTTGCATTCCTGATCATAGGGCCAAGTGAGTTTTTCTCATCACTTGGTGTCCGTCGTCCGTCGTCCATCGTTCGTCTCGTCCGTTAAATTTTACAAAAATCTTCTCCTTTGACACAACTGGGCCAACTATAACCAATACTGGCCACAAATATTATTATGGTATCTAGTTAAATAACAATAATAAAATGATAATAGTTAAAACAACCAACATGGCGGACATGTCTAAAAATAGAACATAGGGGTAAAATGTAAGTTTCATCTATTATCATGAAAACCGCTATGAATAGAGAAAATCTAACGGGGGATGGAAATGTTTGAGATCTACATCCTGTCAATTTACGTCAAAACTGTTAGATGGCCTCTTATAGGCGTTAATGCCCTTTAATGTCAAACTTTATCATATTATTTTTCATTTTTGCCTATCTATCACTTTGAAAACTATAATAGATAGAAAGAAACTTTAAGTAGGAAAGTGATCAGCAAGACAAGATCTACAAATATATGACCAAAATCGTCAGTCAATTTTTATTGGAGTTACTGCCTTTTAATTTACCATTGTTTTGTGCTTTTGATTAATATCTCATTAAACTCTTCTATGAAACTACTGTGCCAAATTTAACCATACTTAGCCACAATCATTATTAGAATATCTTTGTTTACAAAATGTGTCCGATGACCTCCGCCTACAAACAAACATGGCCGACACGGCTAAAATAGAAAATTAAGGTAAAATGCATGTTTTGTCTTTTATCTTGAAACCCGCTTTGAATTTAGAAAATCTTACGGGAAAAGCGGAAGAGGGAGGGGGGGGGGGGGTGCAAAAATGTTCAGAATGTTGAGATCTAACTGCTGTACATTTACGTCAAAACTGCCAGACAACTTCTTACAGGAGATTGCCCTTAAATGTAAAATTTTACCAATATTAGCGTTTTGCTTTTTATCTCAAAAACCATAATAGATAGATACAAACTTTAAAAAGCCAAAAGGACACTCAAGACAAGATCGATAAATAATTTAACATGACTGAAATTATCAGTCGACTCTTTATGAAGTAATTGCTTATTAATGACGCTTTTGCGTTTTGCTTATTGTCTTGAAAATTATGATAGATAGATAGAAACTTTAAATAGCAAAAATGATCAGCAAGACATGATCTACAAATAAGCCATAACAGCATAAACCTTCAGATGACTTATTATTGGAGTTATTTTCCTTTAAAGATGATTTTTACCAATTTTTTTTAGTTTTGCTTGTTATCTTAAAAAATAATAGAAATAAATGTAGATAGAAACTTTAAAAAACCAAAATGATCAGCAGGACAATTTCTACATACATATATTTCAACTCTTTATAGTTTTGTTGCGCTTTCATAATGATTTAACCAAAAAGTGGACATTATTGAAGACGCAGGTGAGCAGCTCTAGTTTTTCTGGTGACAATTTCTCTCTATCTTCTATATATATTTAGTTTTCCAAAAACACAAAAAGGGTAAAAGATCGTTTTTTAAGGACAATAACTTCTATAAGAAGACAACTGTCAAATTAAGTACATTTATGCTAACCTTTTGGGAGATCTTGTCTTGATAATCATTTTTGCTTTTTTTAAGTTTCTATTTCTATATATATCTATCTATAATTATAATTTTCACAATAATAGGCAAAGGCGCAAATAAATTGGTAAAAATTGTCATGTAAGGACACTAATTCATGAAAAGTGTTGACCAATGATTTCAGTAATAATTATTTGTAGAATTTTTCTTGTGGATTCCTTTTGCTTTCATAATTTCTTTCTTCTCTCTATTTATTGTAGTTTCAAAATGATAAACTAAATGATAAAATGATAAAATGTGTCATTTTATTGGCGATTACTCCTATAAGGAGTCAACTGATGATATCTGCAATATTGACTTACTTGTTGAACTTGTCTTACTGATAATTTCTGCTTTTTTAAGTTTCTAGTTATCTATTAAAGTTTTCAAGATAATAAACAAAAAACGCGAAAAAGCAATTACTCCAATAAAGGCCGACTGACGATTTAAGTCTATATTTTATAATTTTGAAGATAACAGGCACACAAAAAAAAACTTGCACAATTGGTCATAATAGGGCAATAACTACTACAAGAAGTCGTCTGACAGATATATGTAAAAAAAAATGCATATTTCATAATTCTGAACAATTTTGCACATGTCAGATTTATAGTGAATTTCAGAGTAATTGACAAAATTTTCATATTATCACTATGTTCTATTTCTAGCCATGCCAGCAATGTGTATTGTCAGGCAGGGTCATCGAACACATTTTTTAAACAAGATACCCCAATAATGATTTTTGCAAAGTTTCGTTAAATGTGACCTTGTAGTTTCAGAGGAGATAATATTTGTGAAAGTGAATGGACGACCGACGACGGACGCCAGACGACGGACGCCAATTGATGGCAAAACCTAATGTGGTATGATTGCCAATGCGACATATATCCATCGGGGACCAACTTACGTAGGTATTAACAACTATAGGTCATCGAAAGGCATGAAACAATGAGCAAAAGCCATACCGCGTAGCAAGCTATAAAAAGCCCCGACATGACAAAATGTAGAAGAATTAATCCAAATTACCCTATTTATACTTTTATTTGCTTCTTATCATTATAATACGGTCCTCTTAGTTTGTTTTTTTTGCGCGACCCGTACAATTTTTACTTTTTGACAATGATTTGTTATTGTTTGACTTTCTACATTGAAGTTATTCAGATTCTTGGATGCATATCTTTATTCTTCTTTTTTGCTTTGTTTTGTTTTGATTTTGTTTTGTTTGTTTTGTTTTTTTATTTTATCAATTCATATCAGAAGTTGATCACTAGCAGGCTTTTATCAATGAATAATACAAATTTGTATTCATGTCTTGTATCTCAGCTTGACAAATGACAAGTACACTTAACTGGTTTCATTCGTCATTAGGAATGAGTATCAATGTTTAGGTTTTACATCATTTCTTTAAAAGTTGTACGGACATCATCGTGATTTCAATGACTTTGATGCTATAGCTGATGCACAGATGACCACGGATACGTCCCATTTGTCTCATCCACTTTCCCGTTGTCATTTCCTCATTCAACACATCAATCAAAGTGACTTACCATTTATTGTTTTCTTTATATGAACAACACGACTGGTCACTGTCATGACGAACATACTCAATACAGTTAACCAAGTACTAAAAAGATTAGATATAAGAAGATGTGGTATGAGTGCCAATGAGACAACTCTCTATCCAAGTCACAATTTGTAAAAGTAAACCATTATAGGTCAAATTACGGCCTTCAACACGGAGCCTTGGCTCACACCGAACAGCAAGCTATAAAGGGCCCTAAAATGACTAGTGTAAAACCATTCAAACAGGAAAACCAACGGTCTAATCTAAATTAAAAACGAGAAACGAGAAACACTTATGAACCACATCAACAAATGACAACCACTGAACATCAGGTTCCTGACTTAGAACAGGTGTAAACAAATGAAAAACTAAAGAATTAGCAACACGAACCCACTAAAATTCGGTGGTGGTCATGTGCTGTGGAATGGAAGGGTTAGCAGATCCTGTTCCACATGTGACACCCATCGTATTACTCCTGTAAAATACGTTTATCAGTAAAAATATTAGATTTATTCGTCCTCTTACTCCATGCTTGCTAGATAAAATGAAAAGTATTTATTTACCATAGATTAAGTACTAAAATGGTAATTTAGAAATCTTATCAATATTAACAATAATGCATCATTACTGACAGAAAATAGCTTTTGGAATCCCTGTACCTTCCTAGCGGTAAGTTTCAAACTTTACATCAATAGGTAGAATCATTCCTGGCTTGAGCTGTCTGTTTCTGTATTGGTCATGTTATACATTCTCGTCCGGCTATATTAATTCTTAAAACATATCTGTTTTTTTTTATTTCAGCCTCTATTATGGAACGAATATTTTCAAGAATAAAAAAAAAACCGTTGGGTGGCGATGTAACAAATCAGTTATAGACTGGATTCTCGCTCAACAGCTGTTGTTTAACCGTCAGACTGAACTGTTGCCTTCGGCTTCGGATAGCAGTCAGACAAAACAGCTGTTGACCTGAAACCTAATCAATTCATTTGTTATTGACAATGTATGAAATTTGTGATTAGGTTACACATGCAATACATGTCTCTATGGTCACAGTTTGTTTAACCTCCACATGGCTTTTTCTGATTTTCTTATATTATTTGTTACTTTCTCTTTGACGTATATCGAACAATTTGTTTTCATTATTAAGAATTCAATTTATCAATATTAAAAAACAATTGTGATATTAATACATGTTTTGTTTTTAATATTAATAAATAGGGAATAAATTCCACAACGGCTTTCAATACTTCTCTTTTTATTCATTAGTGGAGTAGAAACTTCTTACCCGTTTGGAGCTTCTGAGTTTACCTAGATTTTTGTAAAAGAGGCGGATGATACCAAATGGATATTCAAACTTAAAAGTCGAAAACAAACGGACAACGAAATGGGGGGGGGGGGGGGGGGGGGGGGGGGGGGGACGACGAATAGACAAACATACCACAAAACACATAACATTAAAAAAACTACTTAAGCAATAAAACAGCACAAAACAAAATGAAATTGATTTGATTTTGATTAAATGTAGTAGTGTAATTGATAACATAAATAATGTTTCAACTTAAAATTAAAATGATTTTTTTTGTGTACTAATTGATTTTTTCTAGCCTTATTTATGGCTTATAGCAAAGTTTTAAAATAGGTTTGCTAACAAGGTCTAAATAGAAATATTACTCATATAACACTTCCTGGAAGCTGAGAACAATTGGAAGGAAAGTTCGTCAAAATTGAGTTTTGAACTCTGTCATGGGAAATTCTAATATCAAGGTCTAAAAATGCACATAACTATGACCCTATTCACTGTTTTGTTGACTTGTATACTTCAAATCTAGAGGCTTTAAAAGTTTTGAAGTGAAGTATTTTTTTTCATTTCATCGTAAAAGGGTTTTCAACATTTTAGAATTGTTAAAGTTTCAAGATATGACAAACGAGAATCATTTGTCGTTTATTTATCAAATCAATATTAATTATCATTTAACAATGTATAATTGATTCAGAAAAGCATCGATATTTTTTTGCTAACTTACTTCTTACATTAAGAAATAACATAAAAGTTTTCGAACACATCGCTGTCATCACTGTCATGTGACGCTTTAATGAAGATTATTGTATATTTAAAAGCGACGTCTGACGTTTGTCAATACATATATTTGACATTGTATAAAATCATGCTTTTTCAGTCCTTACACTAAATCCGTTGCATGTGAACTTGCACGATGTGTCCATTAGTTGATTTTGGCTTTGAACTAGCTTTCATTAATTGCCAGTACTTTTAGATCGGCCATTTTGTATTTCAATATAATTTTTATTGTGCTTCGTGATTACGTGCAGAGAGCATTGCAGTATCAAAAGGCATTGATTTTGGCGTCCACATTCTTAGTAGACGTGGCTGCGTATTTATACATCCCAATCAACCAAAACTAACGCCCCACTTGTGCAACAGTTTTACTGCTGGAACAGGAGAAATATAAGTCACCATATTTCTATACCCAAATCAATTATTGACAAGGCTCATTGTTGAAGTCCGTGTGATGACATCTGGTTGTTCATATCTTCGTCTTGGGTCTTTGGTGGATAGATATTTCATTGTCAATCATACACTATTTATGTCTAAAACACGGCCTTTTTATTTACCATAGCTGCTTTGTTTTTAAAATGCAAACAGCACCTACAAAAACTTTCTTAAATAATTTTTCCCGAAGCTGTTTTAGCATAGTTTTTCCTACATGACTGTACATTAAAACAGTAACCTAAAAAGATGAAGTCATCCCAAAAAAATGAACGAGATTCTAAACCCAGTTATGAGCAATTATTTATTTTAGGTACCTTTTTGGTTATATAGCTCTACAATTGTTTCGGTTCTTATACATTCTTTGCTTTCAAATATTCGGCTTTGAGCGTTCCTGATGAAGGTAAATCCAGAATAGCTCTTCGGACGAATGAAATCTATAACGTGTTGTTTTAATTTATTTGCAGCACTGGTTCGATACCTCTGCTGGTGTACTTTCAGTCCCCGAGGGTATCATCAGCTCAGTAGTCATTACATCGGTTTCCATATAATTAATATTACCAATAATTAACAAGTTTGTTATGGTTCTTACACATCATTGGCCTTCAAATATTCGGCTTTGAGCGTTCCTGATGAAGGTAAATCTAGAAAAAACGCCTCGGACGCATAAATTCTATAACATGTTGTTTTCATTTTTGTCTGCAGATTGTTATCTCGTAAGCTAACACTCTTTTGATTTAGACAAGCAGGTTGGATTTTAATAATTACAAAGAAGGTTTAATTCCATATGAAGTCAGCACAAAACGGTCCTGATTTACCCGTGAGACATAAGTCCTTCATTTCTTATTAAAAATTATTAGTGTGGATATTATCATATTATAGCTATTTTTCTTAAATACAAATAAACCCTCTGATCATAATATCATCGCTGTTCTAAAAACAAAATCTACAAGTACTAATAAATCAAATATATGGAATTTGCTATTTTAGCAATTTTTTCTGCATCAGCTTTCATTTAGAACTTACCAATCCAAAATATTGGAAAACCGTCTACAACATCACATGCACATTTTAAGTAAGGTTTAGAGTGACTTATATGCCTTCAAAGCCATTGAAATTGTGATGAAGTGATTTATAATTGTTTGCTTTACTTTCAGTTACAAGTACACATTGAAATTGGGAAATGAATGTATATAAATGATTTAAAAATAATGTATAAGCATCAATAAAGCCGTTGTTTTGCTTCTATAAGTACAATGTATACAATGATATCTTTTGTACATTTACATATTGTCCTTCCCAAGTAATTTCGAATGATTTTGTACTTTAGCAACAGCAAAACATATTTCAACTGGAAAGGGGACAGCGATGATTGGAATGTGGATGATACGCAATGTTCTTTGTATATAATTCATGTAAGTTTGATTTCATTTGGTCTACGCTAATTTCTTGAACATTATCGGGATTATCCATTGAAGATGATCAAATTTGTTGCGATTTGCACAATATCAAAAACTCTGAGACATGAACATGAATAATGGATATAGAACTCAGCATATTGAATATCGACGACTGTTTTTACATTATCTCTTCGGACTAAAGACAATGTTTCTTGAATAAAAAAGGTCAAAAAAGTACATTCGTTAAAACATCAAAGAAACAGCTGTTTACAAATTACAAGATATAAAAAATACATTCATAACCATCAAATAATTAAAACATATTTTCCATAAAGGAAAGGAAAAAGCTTACACAATTTTATTTTTAGGCATAAAATCCCTGGGTGTAGACTGATGTGCAGTTACGGACATTACAATACGGCTGACGGAAAATTAGGTAGATAGCTATCTTTAGACATGAAAGAATTAAAAGTAATTTTTAGCAACTTTTGTTATTTTCCCGGATATATCTAAAACTTTTTTTTAAAATGTAGCATTTATCGTGCAGTGGTTATCTTTTATTGAAGAAAGCAACCATACAAAAGATCAGGGTCATGTCGGAAACTGTAAAAATTCACGTCCTTTACTGAGAAAGCAAGCTTGCTTACATATCCGTAACTGTGAAATTTCAGGGAAAAAGTATCTACTGCTAAAACAATGGAAAATCAGAAATTTTACCGAATTATATACATTTTAAAAAAAGAATTCTTGAAAGTTTTCTATATTAGAATTGACTGACCTACATGCAGATGGATAACGTTTGTAAATACTTAAATCGAAATCTATCTTGGTATTTACCTTATTAAAGACGATAATTCCAGTGCACGTTGTGATAAAAGATTTTTAAATTAAAGACAAATTTTCACAAATAGTCGATTATGGTAGGTGCTAGTTTATACATGCATGTGGATCTTTTTATTCACAAGCATAAATTTAGCCGAAAAAAAATCCACAGAAAGATAAAAGATTGATCTTTTTAAAGAATTAGAATGAATATCTGCCGCCGGCAACAGTGTTTTTTGGAAAAATCCTAAAAATGGGCAATAATCTCATCGAAAAGAGAAATTCGGGTACAACTTTGTATGTTCAGGCGTGTTGGTTGTGCACTGACTTTTTTGTCTTGAAAACGTCTAAAGCAAAAATATTTGATACATCATCTCACTTCAGATTCCATTTACTTTTATATATTAAGGCTACATGTTGATATAATAACATTAGAAATTTACAGTACAAAGAAAAGGGTACATGGGTTAAGTGAAATACATTTCTAATGAGTCATAACAACAGGGTATGTGTGTTTGAATAATAAACAAAAACAGCGTCGTGATACTACAAATTTCAAATTTGAGGTGTACTTCTTAATTCTCTACTCTCTTTTCGTTCACTCATTTTTCAATCAAAGTTTAGGCATATTGATTACTTACTTTCAGTACATTTTATGAATTATATAAAGTCGGACACACCGTTCTCTTACACCCCTTAAAGTTGGATTGAAAAACCTTGACGACAGACTTTCCTTGTTGATCTTTTCAACACAATATAAAAACAAGGAGATGAGGTATGATTGCCAATGAGACAACTATCCACCAAAGTTCAAATAAAGTAGATGTAAGCAATTATACGCAATTGTACGGCCTTCAACATTAAGAAAAACAAGTTAATTGTTTTTTATGTGTGTAATCTAGAGCAATTAGTCTTCAACGTCTGTAAACATTAGGTGGTGTAATGGGGAGATAATTTTAACGAAGTGGAACCCTGGCTTATATAGTTGTTTAAATGGTTTCTTCAATGTAAAGAATGCCTGGCACTATCGCTACACGAGTCATCGGATTTAAAATATCCATTCATACAAGACGTGGCTCTATATTCATACATTCAATAAGGCGAAATTGACGTGCCTCTTTGTCATAGGAAAAGTCCAGGTAACCATATACACCACAGTAATTGTTCCTTTCATATTCTTCAATTATTTATTTCTATCTCGTGTGCGAATTGGTTTGATGATTGAAAGACATTCTTCACTTTTTCCGACAAATTACATTTACCATGGCGTTTAACTCGTATAAATGAACTCCGAATGTCAAAAACAGGCTTTATCAAAGTACTGAAGTACTGAACATCGGATGACCGCAAGTTCTGGTGGATGGTCACAGGCACTTGTCTCAGAAAAAAATCATATCTCTATAACCTGAAAGTTAGGTTAAGGTACATAGATATATTTTTTTTCTGAGACAAGTTCCTGTCTGGATAATGAATAAATGACAGGTAATTCAACCTCACCGTAATAATTATTATATTGTAGTTATATAATTATTTGTTATCAGTATAATCTGGTTTGTTGTTATATATTATATAAATATTTGTATAACAGTTATATATATAGCAGATCATCTCTCGGGATATTCTTCCGCATGCGTTAACACAAATTTTCGGTATTCATGATTTGTTACTGCATGATATTTATATTTCTCATTACAAAACATTTTCATATCATTTATCTGTTTTCTTAAAAAATATTTTCATGAATATTTATTGATGAAATTAATATATAACAAGCGATAAGGAATGTTATTTTGCACTCGATAATATCCGGGTATTTATACGAAATACGTTCGGTTATCAGTTAAAAGCGCAAGGGACGTGTGCAGAATTTCTGCGGCAACATAACACCGGTATGACCTCTCGAGGTCACATCCGATGTAAAAATTGGTAACGCTTTGTCATAAAATGTATGATTGATTGTCATGCCTTTTAAAGGCATAATTCACACAATTCGTCAGAGAGACCCTGGATTGCATGAAAAAAAGGTATTATGACTGCTTGAGAGAAATTTGAAAATGTTGACCTTTAAATGTCTTTTTATGTCTTTTTGTGTTGACTTGAGTGGCATTTACGTTTGTGACCCATATTTTTTTCATTTATATATATATATATAATATTATAAACATTGACACACGTAAAACAAAAAGTCATTGTAATCAATGTGTCAACAAAATATCATCAGTCAAAGATGGACAAACAACATTTCAGGTAAAAAAGAGACGAAACATTTTTGTTTGTGTGTGCTTAGCGGTTTTGTGTCATTGCGTGAATTGATACACCACATCCTTTCCAATTTGTTAGAGCAAAAAGAGCGTGGAACGCCATATTTTTAGCAAGACCTAAACAGCAAAACGAACCCCTTCTCAGTGTAGGATTTTCTGCCAAGCAAAAAAAGTCAATATAAAAATTTTGTACACCCCTGTAATTTTTTTAATTTTTCTTTTAAGGAAATGAAACAATTTGTTTTGTCCATCAAATAATGATCTTAAGATTTTAATTAAATCAAAGTTATTTCCTTCTTACAGGTCAGATTCAATTCAAATATTTTATGTTTTGTCATAAATCAGGCAGTTTGGATTTTCGTTTCACCTGTTTGTCAATCGTACCACATCTCCTTAATTATATTGATGAACAAATTAAAATCAAGTTAGTTCAACATTTATTGTTTATTACAGGAAAACAACATCTTTTAAACCTCGGAAAATGAGTCTAAATTAAGGTTCGTGTTGCTCAGTCAATAGTTTTCTATGTTGTGTTTTGTTTACTATTGTTTGTCTGTTGGTCTTTTTCTTTTTTAGCCATGGCGTTGTCAGTTTATTTTCGACTTATGAGTTTGAATGTCTCTCTTTCGCCTCTCTTTTAAGACTGTGAGCCTCGACAGGGTAACATTCTTCTGCTATATATGCATCATCACCCATGCGAATTCAAACTCAGTCAAAATGTCACAATCAAGAAAAGGACACAATCGGTAAAGCTGCAGATCAGACGACTTTTCTGGTATTTAAAAATCTATTTCTTAGCTTACAAATATTCGGCTTTGAGTGTTCCTGGCGATGATAAATCCAGAAAAGCGCCTTGGACGCATGAAATTTATAGTGTTGTTTTCTTTTTGACTGCGAAAGCATGTACCTAGCGACACATATACATCGTATCAACCAATTCTTGATGGTGGTCGTTGGACTTATGTAGTGTCGATATGAATCGTTATTCCTCATGACTCTGTTGCAGCAGTTTTTGTATAAACAGCACATCCCTGTTAATGAAGTCGTTTTAGTGTGAACATCCACAATTGTAACGAATTAATTGAGATGTTTAAGAGTCATACGATTTGGCAGACAGTATATTAAGTACATTTTGGACTCGAGCGTCACTTATGAGTCTTTTGTAGACGAAACGCGCGTATGGCTTAAAAAAATCAGCCTGGTATCTATGATGGGTTTATTAAGTACTGCAGAGAAATGGTCAGTTGACAATTGTAAAGTAGAAATCATACCGTTTCTCATGTATTCTAGTTTGAAGTCGTCCCTTTGTGTCAATATCGAGGAAACGTTCAAAATATGGACCAGACCTTCTAGTGCCGATTAGTATCTAAACAGATTTCAATTGACCGCATTCAAAACTCCTGTATTTTATAAGATTGTGTTCTGCTAGTATTTGTATCATATATACTGCAACTCCGTTCAAAGAACAACGTCTTAATAGAAGGTCGACATGCACATAGTACATTAGTTGTGATGATAAAAGTTTAAGAGGGAATAAATCGGAAACTTTCAGTCACATGATGCGCTAATCGTTTGTTTCAAATAATTAAGGTTAACGAAATAATCAGATGCCAAGTCCTGTTTACGCAAAGTAAATGCGACTTTTGTTATTTGTATGTATGTGAATCAGCAAAAAATAAAATCATCTCTAGAATGTTATAAATAGATAAGTTAGTAGTTTTAGTCAAATGTATTTAAAAAGAACGAAATTACATTTAAATCATGTCAATATTACATAAGATCTGAATCACAGAAAAAAATAAGAATGAAATGCCTGCACATCTATGTTTACAGATGTTGTGTTGCATGAATTTTTCATTGTACTTGTCATTTTTTTCTCACAGTCGAATTAATATATATAGTTTTGCAATAAGCACACAATTTTTCAATCACTATGGTCTAACAACTCTTGAACAACAAATTTGGAAATAATTGATATTGGCAAGGTAGGTTGTCTTAAATGATTTATGATTGTAAAAAGTAAAATATCAAAAATACCAAACTCCAAGGAAAATTCAAAACGGAAAGTCCTTTATCAAATGGCAAAACCAAAAGCTCTAACACATCAAACGAATTGAAAACAATTGTCATATTCCTGACTTGATACAGACATTTCCTTACTTTTTTTAAAAAGTGCTTTAATGAAAAGAAACATTTGCAATCTTGAGATCCAAATGTACATGTAGAATTCTACATTTGTTCACCAGGTAAGTAGCAATTAACTTACAATTTTTCATATCAGTAAAAATTATATCAGAATCATAGCGTAATAGCCAAAGCCATCTTTTACAATAACATCCATATTCAAAGGAGAAATTGAAATGAGACTGATTTTGATATTTCAGT
Source organism: Mytilus californianus (assembly GCF_021869535.1). Lineage (NCBI taxonomy): Eukaryota > Metazoa > Mollusca > Bivalvia > Mytilida > Mytilidae > Mytilus > Mytilus californianus. Next base: position 46,881,249 of record NW_026262723.1, on the reverse strand, counting down.
GAAAAGCTGTGCAACGTGAAACGCAGTCTTCATTGATACTTTATGAATAGACTTGTCTTTTGAATAAAATTGTTTTGTCTCAATTGTAAGGCCTAATTATCGACAGCTATTGTCAAGCGTCAGTTATGATTTATGTACACACCTTATCGCTTACCTCAATAACTTCCTAGCTTAAAGTTGGCTGACGTTAACTGTCTAACGTTCCTTGTAAATCAATCATGATAAACAATCCAGATCATTTCTTCCTACTTGAAGATATGTCACAGCACATTCAATATGATTTTCTATACAATAAGGGGTATTTCTTTTCTTTGCATGAAAGTTGTGCAATTTCTTATTAATAAGAATGTTTACTATTAGCCGAATCCAAAACCGTTACCGATACATGATGTAAGTGTTGTAAAGTTTAATGAACTCAACCCGTGTGTACATTTATAGGGAAAACGGTACTATTTATTCTGCTATAGGCGACAATACTAACATTTTCTAAATTTACCACTTTTTATAATAAAAACCTGGATAAAACAGTTATGTGTGGTGTTAGTACTTTATTATTCTATTTTAAAAATTGAAGCCAAATAGTATCATGACCAATTTCCAACGGAGCTTGTTTATGTTATCCATGCCCACCGTCATTTTACATCAAATTTATGAAATTTTGGAAGCCTTTTCGAATAATTCTCTAGAAAATATTTCAATAGGTTTTAAAATTTATATTGTAAATATACACACTGCAGTTATTCATAGATAAATAAAAATAATATATTGTACCCTTACATCCAATCACAGCGCTCCTAATTTGACTTCCTTCACCTGTCTTGGGTACACAAAAGGCCAACCTAATGCTGGGAAAATGTAATAGTACTGTTTTCCTTATACTGTGACATTATGATATAAAGAATTCTTATGACACCATTAATGCAGTACTGGGTTATTGTGAAAACCTTGGCTATAATAAATACTTGTATGTCCCCATTACTTAAAGAAACATGGATCATTTTATGTCCCCACCCCTACATGCTGGTTTACCTCTTTCTCTACTTCTTTCATAAAGGCTTAATAAACAACCTGTATTCAATCATATCTTATCTTTTAAAAATAAAATTATAAACAGTTCCATTTAAACAGATAAAAATGACAGTTCCATTCAATTTGTATTCATTTTATCCAAAATTTACAACATAAGTACAAATTCAAGATTTTTCATACTAATCTCCATTCCATGCTTTAGTATATGCCATATTGTGGTTCAAAATTTCAGAGATTGTCATAAAATCCATTATTCTGTCTTGAGATGATAAAAACAAAGATATTAGACACTTAAAATATTAAATATGCAAAATACTCAGCTGTAAATTTGCCTTTGTTGTGCCTGTATTAATCTATGAAAAAGCAGAATTATGTCCCTTGGGAGTGTTGATTTCCAACAAAAGTCCTTTCAAACAGAAGAAAATGAAAAATAATATATGCCTGATATAATAAAAGATAGAAACTACAAAATAAAGCACTATTGAAATATTTGCTGCATGAATTGCCAAGAATGCGAACAATTCGTTACACAGGATAGCATAAATTCTATCTAAATTTAGCCTCAAGTGGGCCTCTTTTTTTCTTAAATGGACAATTTCAACACTGAAAATGCTTCTAGTATGACCAAATATTGCCTAACCCCATAAACAGTACAAACTCAACCCGACAATTTGCCATTTTAATAGATTATGTCTAGAGAAATACCCAAGTGATACATTTAGGGAATTACACAGCAAAAGAGGCAAATATTTCAGTTAAAAATATTTGTCGCGACTTGAATTCTGGTGTTTTCAATTGAATTAATCATTGCGAAAGGTGAAAACAACTACAAAAGAACTATAGTTTGGTGCACTTTATACAATATAGTTAATATTGAAATACTAGAATAAAGTTTTATATCAGTACCCATCAATTTGACTTATTATGATGACTCAGCACTTTTCTCAACACAGTATTGTTCTCAGTTAAAAATTTCTATTCTTTGTGATAAAAATCAAATGTACTTATCAAATGCTTCAAAATAGTAAAATATGACTAAAGTCTGATTGATTTTGATTTCCCTTGCTATCTTGAGTATATTTTTCTGATGCTGACAATATCACATCTAATGTTACATGAAAGTTCATTTCACATGAATATATTTAGATGGTTAAGATTATTATTTCAACCTTTTCTGAATACACTTATGTGCGCTTTACAAGATATGGACTTGTTATGTACAAGACGTTGATTACTTTTAATTTAAATGCTGATAGACAGATATAACAGGGCATTCAGTATAATAAATCAAATAACACATAGATGCGAGGGTGATAGAGCAGATTGTTACCTCTAAAAAGTCCTTGGTTTCGCCTTGGTTGACAATGTTTTTCTCGGGGTAACAATCTGCTCTTTCACCCTCTCAGCTATGCTATGTTTAAGTTTGTAACCCGGATTTCTTTTCTCTTAATCAATTTATGACTTTCGAACAGCAGTATACTACTGTTGCCTTTATTTATATATATAATATTGAGGTATACTCACTTATATAAGTTACCTTAAAGACGATGATATATCTGAAATATCTCTTCCGTTGACGCGATGACTACATATTGGTGCACGTCATAAGTCAAGAGGACTCATGACCGTTTCCTCGTGATTATCACTTGTTTATTGACACCACAAATCAATCTAAACACCTTATTGTTACATCATATTATGTTCTTTACCTTTGAAGTAGCGAAAATGTTCAAGTGGACATTTTTACATATATTGATGGGTATACTCAGGTTATATAAGATACCTAAAAGAAAATAAGATATCTAAAATATGGCTTCCTTTATTGATTGCGGGACGACAAAAGTCAAAAGGAGACATGACACCACATATCTATCTGAACATCTATTGTTTTGGGGTGTATAAATACACATACATGTTTACTCTATCTATACATATTTATCAAAAGGTTAACTCCTAACTAACCTACTGTCTGTCGATTCTTTTATTTTGGCACTGCACAAGTCATGTCTTCTTTGACGTTAAAACACTAAATCCCTGGGATGTGTTTTAGTAGATTTTAGTTGATTTTAGTCTCAGAAGCATTGTTTTTTATTATTAATTGTTTTTGGCTTTTAACAAGCTTTCAGTATTTGCGAGTACTCTCAAATCGTACTTTCGTATTATTTGACCTGTTGATACAATTTGTAATGTATTTTTGTTATTTAATATTTACTTATTTAGTGTTATATCTCGTCTCATTATTTTTAATATTTACCACCTTTGATATGTGTTTAGTATGACGATAAGTTTTCACTTCTGTACTCGTACTAGGAACAACAAAATTATTTATTTTGTAAAAAATATTTCCGTACTCCATGTATACCTTACAAAAAAATTATTTTTATTTACCTGTGTACGTTATTTTATTTGGCGGCATTTTGTCCAAGGTTGTGGTTGTCTTTCTGATATTGATTTACATGTAACCCCTTGTTTTATTAATTTTGTATTTACATTGTGTCATAGATCAAATTTATTCGTTCAGAGTATGTTCACTTGTTTTTGATAATAAGTCTTTTGATTGAGTTAAGCCATTGCAATTGATATTTTATAGTGTATCTTTCTATGTTGTGATGTTACACTGTTGTTTCAGGTTAGGGTGAAGGTTGGCGCCTATTAAAACGTTTAAACCCGCTGCATTTGTTTGCACCTGTCCCAAATCAGGAGCCTGTTGTTCAGTGGTTGTCGTTTGTTGATGTGGTTCATAAGTGTTTCTCGTTTCTCGTTTTTTATATAGATTAGACAGTTGGTTTTCCTGTTTGAATGGTTTTACACTAGTCATTTTTGGGGCCCTTTATAGCTTGCTGTTCGGTGTGAGCCAAGGCTCCGTGTTGAAGGCCGTAATTTGACCTATAATGGTTTACTTTTACAAATTGTGACTTGGATGGAGAGTTGTCTCATTGGCACTCATACCACATCTTCTTATATCTATTTACTCATAGAAAGTAAGATAAAAAAATAACAGAACCCCAAGGAAAATTCCAAACGGAAAGTCCCTTGTCAAATGGCCAAATCAAAAGCTCAAACACATCAAACGAATTGAAAACAACTGTCAACATCCTGACTTGGTACAGACATTTTAATATGTAGAAAATAGTGGATAAAATCTGGTATTTAGCTAGCTACAGCCTTACTGGTATGACAGTTGCATAGATTTTCATTACGTACAAACACCGAGCCACGCCAAAAGGACATTACCAAAAATGAACCAAATAGTACAGGCCAAAAATATACAAAGACAAATAAAAAGAAAACTATAACACGTAATTAAGATGATAAACAACGTCAGTACCTAGAACCTATACTAAAAGACCATGCATTATTTGTGAGGCCGATACGGAACATTTATCAAAAAGGTCTAGGTATCTTCTGAGGATTTTTTAGAAAAAGGACGAGACGTTCTTTGTCATAACCCTGTGTCATCAACTTTTTACTCAGACACTTGTGACGTTTTATAAAGTCTAAGCAGCAACTGCAAGCTCTTGAATACCGTATGAGTTGGGAAATATATATCCTATATGAAGTGAAGTTGATATATTGCTGCTAAGGTGGGGGAAATTTGTAATTTCAAAATTAAAATCGTCGAATATGGTACTGAGATGACCGCTATTGTCAAATTCGAGGTATACGTCTAAAAATGAGGCGGAGGAAGTCGTGTCTTTTCTTTCTTTTCTTTCTAGTTCTGGAGAATATATTAATGGAACACAATCAGAAAAGTATAGATTTTTAATGGAAAGAACATCATCAATATATCTGAATGTGAAATTAAATGATGTGGCTTCTTTGATCTTCTTGTTTTTTGACAAGTGTCTAAAGGAACTCCGACTCATATGAAAATAAAATTAAGTCGACAAGGAGAGGCGCACTGTTCGTTCCCATGGGAATGCCGACAATTTGTTGAAAAAAGTCTACCTCAAAATTCAACATCTTGTCAATAAGAACATCCAACATACTGATCACTAGTTAATGGCAGACAACATGCAGTAGAAGCTAATCAAAAGATTGAACATATGATACTTCAAAAAAAAACGTCGGTTCTCCTGAGTGCTCTTATAATAGCATGCGTTATGTTGCTCATGACTGGCACAAACTCGGGGTAAGTCCAATTCAGTAACGAGATGATAAAGAAAGATAGAGTAAAGAATTGTGTCGTCGACAAATGCAACACGTCCATGGTCATCTGTAACACAGATATTTATTAAGGTTAACCAAAACATGGGAATCCTTTTATAACACAAATATTCTATAAAGGTTAACCAAAACATGATGGCTCCCTACATAAGGAAATGCCTGTACCAAGTCAGGAATATGACAGTTGTTTTCCATTCGTTTGATGTGTTTCAGCTTTTGATTATGCCATTTGATAAGGGACTTTCCGATTTGAATTATCCTTGGAGTTCGGTATTTTTGTTATTTTACTTTTTTCCCCTAAAACTATCAAAGACATGACTTCAGCTTTACCAATGGGAACCCTTTCTCAAAACAGATATTCTATAAAGGTTAACCAAAACATGATGGCTTCCATAAAACTATCGAAGAGATGACTTCAGCTTTACAAATGGGAACGCTTTTGTAACACAGGTATTCAATAAAGGTTAACCAAAACATGATGGCTTCCATAAAGCTATCGAAGACATGACTTCAGCTTTACCAATGGGAACCCTTTCTCAACACAGATATTCTATAAAGGTTAACCAAAACATGATGGCTTCCATAAAACTATTGAAGACATGCCTTCAGCTTCATCATTAAGAACCCTTTTGAAACACAGATATTCTATACAGGTTGAAAAAACATGATGGTCTGCATAAAACTATTGAAGAGATGAATGACTTCAGCTTCACCATTGAGAACCCTTGTGGTCAATAGCTTTCTTCAAAGCAGCAACTGTCTATCAGGGAATCATAGTAGGAAACACAAGCTCTGAAATATTGCTACAAATGAGTGACATGTACTCAATATGCAGATGCAGCTTGAATCTTTAAAATAAAATGTACACATTGAAATCATCACTTTTGATGTAAACTCTAAATCTGAACCTAAACTCACTTTCACCGACTATATTTATATATATAAGCCAAAGTATTAGTAACATCTAACTGAATCTGTGGTTTCCGCGATGTCAGGTTCGATTAGATAGATGCAAACAACTGCAAACAGGAACAAGTCGACGAGAATCAAAACACATTAGGTCCAAAGAAAAATACAAACTGCCTATTAAAAAAACACATCAACCAAAAGAAACATATATGTTGTCGGTTAAGACAAATTAGACATCAGCGTGATTTCAGTTTCCGACTATATTTTTGTTTTAGATCTCGACCTATTTTCTGATTTCGGTCAACGGAATAACAAACAATACATAAAAGAAAATACATTGTGATTCGGTTTATGTAGTTTATTCATAACCTTAGATTCTCAACGTTGTTTTTATTTTAAGAATCAAACATTTAGTACTTGAGTCAAGGAAGACCTTGATCTTTATCTTTGGTTGAAATTAAGGTTGTATTCTAGTATGTATCAAAGACCTTACACAATAAAACTCATTCTAAAGAATATATAGTCGTCTGTTTCAATTTATTTGAATAAAAAGGGAGCTTGTACTCATAAAACATACTGTTATATTAAAATGTGCACACAAAAAAAGCAGCAACAGACGTTAAAGCAAAGTTGAGTTATCACAAGACATGCTAAAACAAACGGACGAACAACGTAAATTATTATGTTGGTGTACAAAATTGTAGAATATTAAATTGTGCCTAATTCAATGCTTCACTAAAACACTTTTCTCGCGATCTTCCCTAAACTTAAGTTCGCCTTAATAGATTAAATACTTTTCTTATGAAGTCCAACATGGTAAATAGAGAATAAAAACTCAAAAGTCGACGATAGACCGACAAGGTAAAGGCACAAAAACGACAAAGGGTGCTCTTATTTAAATCTCATAGGTTTTTTTGTGTTTTTTTTTTTTATCTCAGACATGAATAAAAGGTAACGTCAAACCATACTATGTTTAGTGGACCAACTGGTTTAGTAATATTCATAGCCACGCTTCCGAATAGTTTTGTTTTCAAGTCTTCCTCATCTAGCGACGATCTGTTACTAATACTGCCAAGTCCATCCCGTTTGAGTTGGACAAAAACAGCTTTAAAGATGCTGGTTACCCTGTTGAACGTGTATAAATGTATAATGTCATTATCAATTTCTTTCCGGAAATGTTGTGCTATTCCAATTCTTCGTTAAGTGCTTTTTGATATCTTCCTGTGCTTGAAAAAAATGCAAAAGACATGTCATAACTGCTTTGTTTGTTAGTTTTTTGTTGTTTACAGAGAAGTGTTTGTAGTTCTTTCTCAGTGGAAATCCCAAACCTTGTCAATTTAGCAGACGTTAATGGCGACAATTTAACATGAGATAACTCGAATTCAAACAAAGAAGCTCAAGAGGATTATTCATCGCTTGATATAATTCGGGTTTTTCGTCATTCCTAGCTTTTCAATGAAAATTAACCCAACCCCTTCGTGATAATGAATTATCCAAAACAATTGTTTTTATATATTTTAGGTATAATACTATATTTTTTAATGAAAAAGAGATGGCATTCATAGAATGATAAACAAAAATAGAGGCGGAAACCTAGCTGAAATTAAACAAAAGAAATGGAACTCTTTGTTAGAGTAGGTAAAAAAGGCGAAGTTAGTTAATTTGAATTGTTTACATCTGTTTCTATGAGCTTTAAAGGTTTAATGAATGTGCATAATGTAGGATTTTATGCATCTTATGTACGTGTTTTTACTTAAATTATTGAATTGAGCTTCGAGATATTTGTAAACTTTTAAATTGTAGAAAAAATATCACAAAACAGTCGATTGTGGTAGGTGCAAATTCTCGTTGATCTTTTTTGTGCATAAGCATAAATTCCGCCAAAAAAAATTCAAAGGAAAGATAATAGATTTATCATTTTAAAGCATCTCTGCCCCCGGTGACAGTTTTTTTTTTGAAAAAATCCCCAAAATAGGCAATAATTTCATCAAAAAGAGAAAGTCGAGTACACCTTTTTATGTTCAGGCGTGTTTGAGTTGACTATTCTGTCTTGAAAAAGTAGAAAAGAAAAATATTTGATACATCATCTCGCTTCAGATTCTATTATTTTTATATATTTAGGCTGTTTCAGATTCTATTATTTTCATATATTTAGGCTGTAGGTTGATACAAAAACATTAAAACTTTACAGTACTCAAAGATGAAAAATATGGGTCAAGTGAAATATCTTTAATTCTAATGAGTCATAACAACATAGTAGGCGTGTTAGAATAACATATTCTTTACTAAAAGTACCTGACGACAAACTTTTCTAGTGGATCTTAATAATGCATAACTTCAAAAAAAAACTTCATTTTTTTGTGTGTGTTAAATAGGGTAATTAGTCTTCAACCTCTGAAAATTTTAAGTCTGCCCTTCCTCGATATATTTAATTAGAATTTTTTAAAATATTATTGAACTTTCGAAAATTCCCCCTGACAACAGACAATAGTTTTAAGTTGACCAAATGCATAAAAGTACAATAAATGATGCTCAATAGCTAGTAGATACATTTGTCTTTTAAAATATAACTGGCATATAAGGATCGTAATGACAATATGTGGATAAATTAATCGGTTTTCAAGAGCTAAATTGACAGCGCGTCATCACTACAATGGCTTCCATTTTTACGATTATAAAAATTAGGTGGCGTAATGGGGAGATAATTTTTACGAAGTAGAATCCTGACTGAATATGTCAAGTTTAGCAATGAGATTTGGAAATAAAGTTTTCAACGCTTTTATTAATTTGTCTGCCGAAAAAATTACATATATAGATAACAATATGACTTGCATTTGTCAACAATCTTTACAGTTACAGTAACTTATGATGAATTTCATTGAATATAAGTCCTTAAAGCAATCAATGAATGGGCTATTGCGATTGGTTTTGTTTTTTGTCGTTCTGGCTTGTCACTGATTCAACCAAACATTCTGATTTAAACCACTCGTAGCCTAGGTGTTCACTCAGTATGTCATTGATATGTGAAGAGAATAAAATATATGCAAGGTCAATGTTCGAAACGTTAAGTTTTAATGATATTACAAGACACTTTACATATATCTCCAAGTTGATACGATATTCCAGGGCTTGCGTTTCATATAATTGTTTCCTTGATAGAGAGTAACTGCTTACAAGGAAACTAATGAATCAAGGGTTCCGGGTGGTTAAGTTAAAATCAGCCTTTCGAAAATTTCACGAACACCATCATGGTTTGGTCGACCGTTTTTGAATATCTGTGAAACATGACTACGGTTATTTTTCACTTGAAACCAAAATCACGTCATCTTTTTCTCCATTGTGAATTACTGAAAGCGACTTATTACCGGATGTTTACTTGCTTGAGCAACACGACGGATTCCACGTGTGGAGCAGGCAATGCTTATCATTCCTTAGCATCGAAGTTTACCTCCAGTTTTTGGTTTGGTTGTTCAGTCTGATTTTCAGTTTTGTTATTCTTGTATGTCCTTTAATTTTTGTCATGATGTTGCCGGATACTCCTTTGGTATCATCTTTTTCTTTTTTACATAATATTTGCCTATCTCCATTAGATTATGAATCCTCATTATACAATATAATAATTAAGTCAATAAAAGGAACATAGAAAGAAGTAACGAAAAGTAGTTTCCACTGCTATAGGAATATACTGCGCTATCGATGTGATTTTTTTTTAATTATTCTTTAACACTATTATGGGGCATGAGTTTGGCGAATTAGGTCTTTCCACTTTTCTGTTGAAAGACTATTGATTTTGTTCTGATTATTATTATTTATTTTTTTTTCTTCTTCCGCCACATTTTTTTCTTACTTGTTTTGTGGTTTTGCAAGATGTAGCTTAGATTATTGCGATTTTGAAACTGACCCTGTTTAGCCGAACACTTTTTATTGTAATAGGTATCTCCCCAAACACTGTTTTTCTTGTATGCACATCTCCTTCGCAACCGTTAAAGATTACGACAAAATAATTTCACCAATTTGCTCGTTATATCATCAGGATCTTAATAATAATTTTGACCGAAGCGGTCCGGAGACTCCATATGAGAGTTATTTCCCCTTTTGTATTTCAAATAAGAAAAATGTACTTGTAACTGGTAAACCATAAGTGAAAGAGACCTAGGGTCTTTTGAATTGAGGTCCTTGGTCCAAAACAGAAAATGGGGTCAAGGTTAAAGATCAAGGTCAGATTCTGAATTTGTATTTTGGCTTAATATTGCTTCTTTTCAGAAGCCGTAAAAGATTTCGACAATATTTTTACAAAACTGATATTTGCGACATGTTGTAACATACATATTTTGGTCAAAAGGCTGCGTTGACATTTGATGGGAGTTTCTTCCCCTCTTATTCTCAAAATAAGCTGTGTTGGGATAGAACACATTTCCGTTAGATAGTAGAGACAAAGGGTCATTTGATTTCAGATCCTTGCTTTATGACCTTGAAATTTAATTCAAGGTCAAAGGTAAAATTGACGTTCTAGATTTTGACCTTTGCTGTAGATTCATATTTATACATGATAAAGCCTTGTGATCTTTTGCATTAGGTTAGTAGACATATAACCTTAAAAATGTCAACCAGATGTGACCTTTTTAAAACCGGAAGTAGCAATGTATCTCCCTTATTTTAAGCAAAAGTATATAGAAACTATATTTTTTTTAGAATCAGAGTAAAGTAAGCTATTATTTGACACCCGAAGTAACTTTGATTTTACCGAAAGTGGCTAATTATCTCCCTTAATTGATGAAAAAAGTTCTTCAAAATACATTGTATTTTCAAAATCAGTGTGTGATAAGCTATCATTTAAGCCCGGACATATTTATAAAAATTTTCTTATCGTAAGTTAATTTGAGTGGAAATACCTTCAATTGTTCAGAGAGAACAATTGGTTTTTAATTATGTCACCCGATCGACAATGTCGGGTGACATATTGCTTTTCCTCTGTTTCTTTTTCCCTATTATTATTATTATTATTATTTTTCTTCCACCTAATTTTGTCCGCCCGCTTTCTTAGAGCCAAAGGAACCAATCTAAATGATGGTTCACTATAACAAGGAACCCTGATTTTCCAGTTGCAGTGCAACTTTGGAACTAAGAAATGGCTGCTATCACCATGGAAACTGAAAAATGGTGAAAAAATATAATTTTGGAGTTTGGTGATTTATTTTAGAATGCTTAAATTTAAAATCATTAGATTTTAATACAATGTAGGTGCCCACTATATACTGGTTTTGGATGATTTTGGCAATCATTGGAACTACTATGTTGTCATGGAAACAACACCAACAATTTCAAAAATATCAAAATGCTCCAAATTTCATGAAACTTCACAGTAACGATGAGCAACATTGGTAGATGTGGAATTTGGCGTTGGAATTTCGAAAATGTCTGCCGTTACCATGGAAACAATGCAAAAATGGTCAAAATGCTTCAAAAACCTTAAAGTGGCATTTACTTTCTTAAAATGGTAGGTCAAATCCATTGAAACTTTAATGGTATGTTGCCTCCCATGTACCAATGTGGCATCTGCCATTAAAATTTAGGAATGGTCTCTGTTACCATAGGAACCATCACAAATGTCAAAAATTTCAAAAAATTTAAAATGCTCCAAAATTGATGAAACTTAATAGGATTGCTGATTGCCAAGTTTGGATGAGACTTTTGACTTCGGAATTGCAAAATGGCCACCGTTGCCATGGGAACTTCAAAAATGTCAAAAATTTTCAAAATGCTTTGAACGTCGTGAAACTTGATATTTTTGTTAGCTGCCAAGTATAGATGAGACTTTTGACTTTGAAATTTCAAAATGGCTGCCGTTGCCATGGAAACGGTAAGAATGCGAAATTTTTTAAATGCTCTGAATGTACTGAAAATTTACAGAAAGATGTATAGCCATGCATATATATGCATTCACTGTTAACATTTCTTGAAATGGCTGCCGCTTATTGGCAATGGGGGGAGGGTGACATCCGCTATTGCTTGCAATGGCAATACTAGTTCTATTTGGTTTTTTTTCTATATCCTAGATGAACAAATGAATGAATTTTATTAGCATGTTTGAATAGGTTACTTATTGTATTATTCATAAAAGACTTCTGATAGTAAATTGTTCAACAAAATAAAGTAATTTAATAGAGTCGGGTAACTTAAGCCTCTTATTTGAGCTAAAGCAAACATATAAGATGGGACGATTAAGTGAAATATAAGGCAACATTTAATCAAAAGAGGGACGAAAGATACCAGAGGGACAGTCAAACTCATAGATCGAAAACAAACTGACAACGCCATGGCCAAAAATAAAAAGACAAACAGACAAATAATAGTACAGATGACACAACATAGAAAACTAAAGACTAAGCAACACGAACCCCACCAAAAACTGGGGTGATCTCAGGTGCTCCGGAAGGGTATGTTTGTCATGTCCAGATTGAAGAGTTTACAGGCCTTTTTTTTTATTGTACAGTCTTAATGTTATCTTCGTGTACTAATGTACCGATTGTAACACGACTTGCTGCTTCCAGTTGTAGGTATTATACAGATGGTTTCAAAAAGTAAGGGATATTGTCTGAACCAATATCTGCAGTCTGTTAAACTTGCCGTATAAAAGAGAGGTACATGGATGACTCAAAATTCGGATATATATGACAAACTCAAAAATATAATGTATTCTTCTGTCAATTATAAATTCTAAAGAAGTATCATATAAACTTGTCCAGCCTTGGTATCTCAATTGATATGATATCATTGTGGTACTGCTCACTTATATAACGTAAGAGTACCGAAATTGCACAAATTTTCGAAGTGGACATCTTACAAGTCTTCTTAAAGACTAAACAATTTGTATTTTTAAGATTTGACATTATGCACGTCTTTCAACACAGCTAAATATATTTAAATATACACAAAACGGTCACAGTATGTATCAACCGATAAAGTAATCAGTGAAAAAGTAAATTATATGGAAAATTCGACATGCGCCGTCCACAAAAAAATCATCTTTTAAAAAACGAAAATTAAAATATGTCTCAGGCATCCATTTCTTTAGAAAAGATGAATAGTAAGCATGGACTATTGTCAAATGGTTCTTATTTTTTAAAGAAATAAAACAAAACATTAGTTATTCGATTTTTACGGATGTGAATTTAAGCATGGATGCAATCTGGGTACTCCTCATTAAAGAATCATGGGTTGTTTGGAGGTCGGTTCAAACACATTTTTCTATGATTCAATATGGATTCAAAGTTCAATTGGTGGAACTATATAGTAAATAATGATACAGTTACAAAATAAACACAGAATGGAAACTTTTGTCTGGATCATAAATAAATGTAAGCGAAAAAACTGCCACAATAGATGCAATTTGGGTACCATCACGTTATGTATATTCTGAATCGAAAACTCTACTCAAGGAGTAATTATTGAAATAATTACTTCTCAAATTTTACCCCCGCTTTAAGGAAATTGTTGATCTTTACGTCGTCCCAGTTTCATAACTTATCATTTCCAGTTTTGTCGTGTTCTTGGTCATAACACTTATACTGGATGATTTGAATGTATGCACAAGGGATTCAATGGAGATCATATAATTTTGCCAATTTTCACTGATGACCTTTTAGATAAATCTTAAATGGGAATACACCTTTTATAATTATCTATTCGGTATCTAATTTTCGTTGAATATTCTATACCACTAAAGTATTAAGTACGCATCGCTGATAAACATATATTAAACTTGAATCAATTTTAAAAGTTCCTTTTAGGCGTTTTAAAGAAGGTACGGTATTAAACAGTATAGTATTCAAAGCAAAAATCATAGATTGCGCCCCGAAGATTTTATCACGTTTAAGCAACGGCATTTTAAATTACTTCGCAGTGAATATTTTAAACTTAAACTTGTTCGTCCATCATAGAACCAATTCTATAGTAGTGTCTATGCGACTTTATCTATTTACAACAAAATTTATATACACGCTTAATTACTACCACCTTCCTACAACGTTGAAGAACAGTTTAGGGATATGCCTGTTGATTAATATGGCAAATTGACAATAAGAAACGTTGTTTTTCTTAGAATTTAACTTATCATCCTTTATATCGGTCTTTTTTTTCAATTTGCAAACTGAGTAAAAGACGACAGTGATGATAGTCGATTGAAAGTTCACCTATACCCGAGGGAAACAATCCCGTGTTATTATATTGGTTTAAGGCAGATGTAAAGTATTGATGAATACAGTTTATTCAATTAACTCGTGTCAATTCTAGTGCAATGTACTTTAATTCTCAACCCTTTGAAATCGACAACAACACGTCTCTATTTTAAATATAATTGCAATGCAGGAAACGTAATGAATTATAGAATGAATACTAAATACTTGAGTCATGAAAGCAAGGAATGCTGGTCTCAAATATCGTGTTATTGAACAATGGGGTTAAATATAAAATCTGTAAATCCAATCAAATGATAGAAGAAACATTCGGCAAACCAGTATTAACTCAGATCTGTTGTCGCTAACGTAAAGTTATTTATGTACAATACATATTATCAATACAGTTGTAGCTCTTTTCATAAAATATCTTACGACGCAACACTTCCGAGCAATTTCTTTCGTAAGTTTTCTTTTTAAATGGCGTCTGGATTTTCAGTTATACACAATGTCCAATACCTGTTACCAATTCTTCTAGGATATACACTGCCAATTGGTACAAACTATCTTCCTCTTTTCACTCTTTATTTAGATATCATAGTAGAAATTTTGAAAATCTGGTTTTTTTTTAATCTATGTCGACGTTATTTACTGAATAGTACTGTATTGACTGCAAACCAATTATCTGAACATTACTGAATTAACCGAAAGACCATTAAAATATTTCGTAAACTCATTCAAACACACAGCGTTCTATTACTTCTTTTAATCAAAAATGTCCTTTATTAGTGCTATATCGTAATATTAGCTAGCAAGTTCATATTAGACATATTCAACAACAGCCGAAACCGAAACAGATATCGGATAATTGAGTGGGTTTAATCTTTTCAAATAAAGGCAACAGTAGTATACCGCTGTTCAATAGTCATAAATCGATTAAGCGAAAAACAAATCCGGGTCACAAACCAAAACTGAGGGAAACACATCAACTATAAGAGGAAAACAACGGAACAACAGAAACACTGAACTGCTACAAAAAAAAACTGCCAACATACATAAAAACGGATTATTTGATAACAACTGCCATATTCCTGACTTGGTACAGGACATTTTAAGAAAAATGGTGGGTTGAACCTGGTTTTATGGCTAGCCAAACCTCCTGCTTATATGGCAATGTTAAAAATACCGCTAATATGACAACATTACGTGACAGGAATACAGTACAAATAAACACAAGAACACTCAGGACAGAGAAATACATAAATAAATAATATAATAGTATATTACAACATGTAAACCACAGAATAACAACGGACACCTCCCATTAATTTACGACAGTACACCAAGTACACCACAATAGAATTATGAACTGTGCTTCACACGAATGTATCAAGGCCACAAAAAAGTGACGTCACAGGTAAATTTCTAAAAATGGAATATAAAATTGGGATTAAGTTTGTAATGGTGTTATTATGTATTTTCTAACCATTGCAAGAATATTAATATAGAATTGTGTTAGTAATGGTGTAATTATTTGTATTTTCTAACCATGTCGGTTTTTCTTCTAAATCAAAACTGTGTAAAAGCAAATAAATCCTGTGCATATAGTTGCTTTAAACTAAAAATCATATAAATGAACTAGCTGATTAATTATCTTAACTTTTACAAACAGTCATATTCAGGAATAGGTCACATTCAAACAGTGAAGATTAATTCAACCTCTATTGAATACACTGGTACAAATTTTATAAAATTTAAGATGTCGCTATTACTTTGAATATTAATTGCATTTATCATTAGGCATGATTCTTTGATGTACTGTCCTGCATATAGTTAACTTTTTATTCGTCTAATGGGATGTTCTACATACAGTCTTCTTGTTCGAAACTTATCGTTAACGTTGTTAAGTTTGTGTTGATAATGGAGTATCAAATTTTGATAGTTTATTACAACTTCACAAATAACATATGATGGTCTTGCAGTATAGATTCTTGGTACTGACGTTGTTTATTATCTAAATTACGTGTTTTAGTGGTTTTTTATTTGCCTTTGTATATTTTTAACCTTTACTGTTCATTTTCGGTAATATACTTTTAGCTTGGCTCGTTATTTATACATCTCACCATTATGGTTTTGTTTTATATATAAATAAGAAGATGTGGTATGAGTGCCAATGAGACAACACTCCATCCAAGTCACAATGTATAAAAAGTTAACAATTATAGGTCAAAGTACGGCCTTCAACACGGAGCCTTGGCTCACAACGAACAGCAAGCTCTAAAGGGCCCAAAAATGACTAGTGTAAAACCATTCAAACAGGAACGGTCGAATCTATATAAAAAACGAGAAACGAGAAACACTTATGAACCACACCAACAAACGACAACCATTGAACAACAGGCTCCTGACTTAGGACAGGTGCATAAAAATGCAGCGGGTTTAAACGTTTTATCAGGCGACAACCTTCACCCTAACCTGAGACAGTAGTGTAACATTACAACATGAAAAGACACACTATAAAATATCAATTGAAATGGCTTAATTCGATCAAAAAGACATTTAAACAAAAACAAGTAAACATACGCTGAACGAATAAGTTTGATCTATGACACAATATAAATACAATATTATTAAAAAAAAATATAGGAACAGTGTCAAAAAGACAACTCTAACCTGGGACAAAATGGCGTTAAATAAAACAACGTATACAGGTATATTTAAATATAAAATTGTGTTGTTAGGAGTACGGGAGTAAACATTTTTTTACAAAATTAATAAATTTGTTGTTCACAGTACGAGTACAGAAGTGAAAATTTATTGTCATACTAGATACTTATCAAAGGTGGTACATATCAAAAATAGGGAGACGAGATATAACACAAAATAAGTAAACATTGAATTACAGAAATGCATTACAAATTGTATCAACAGGTCAAATTAACACGAAAGTACGATTTGTTGAGAGTTCTCGCAGTTACTGAAAACTAGTTAAAAGTCAAAAACAATTAATAATAAAAAATCATGCATCAGAGACTAAAATCAATTAAAACACATGGTCATTTTTTGTATTCTTGTCTTTCATTTTTGCGTATTTGCTTTATCCATAGAGTGTCTTTAGCCATTTTGGTTTTTTTTTGCCATGTTGAAATAGTTTTTATAGTGTTTAAGATTATAACACAATGTTGACAGCTGTATTCCATTTTTGACATTTTTATCTATTATGTCTGTTTGTTTTGCTCACACATTGTTGTCAATATAATGGAATTCTATGCGACTGTTATACAAGTGAGAGGTTTAGCTAGCTATAAAACCAGGTTTAATCCACCATTTTCTACACAAGAAAATGTCTGTACCAAGTCAGGAATATGACAGTTGTTTTCCATTCGTTTGATGTGTTTCAGCTTTTGATTTTGTCATTTGATAAGGGTCTTTCCGTTTTAAATTTTCCTTAGAGTTCGGTATTTTTGTTTTTTTACTTTTTATGGTGTAACAATGGATGTTTAGATAGATATGTTGTATCAATAAGTAATTGACATCCACAGAAAAACGGTTATGCCACCTTTCGTCCTATGACGTCCCTCAACCTGTAAAGGAAGCCAGGTTTTAGATATCTTATTTTCGTTTAGGTATCTTACATAACCTCAGTGTCATTCAATATATGTAATGATGTTCACTTAAAACATTTTCGCTACTTCAAAGGTAGAGCAAATAATATGGTGTAAAACGGGGGTGTTAAGACAGATTTGTTGTGTCAACAAACAAGTAATAACTTCGAAGAAACGGTCATGAGTCCTCTCGATTTATGACGTTCATCAAACTGTAGTCATCGCGTCTTTTTGTCACAACGGAAGAGAGATTTTAGATATATTATCCTCTTACAGGTAACTTATATAAGTGAGTATAAATCAATTTATGTTAATTATTATGTCCACATAGAATAGTGTTGCTTCTTTAAATGTTGAGCAAAAAAGAAGAAAATGGAAAGGCACATACATATGTTTTGCTTTTGGCAATATATATCCTTTCTAGTCAGATCGTTCGAACTCCTTAGCTTCCTGATCAATTTACATATTCTTACCAAATAAATTCAATAGCACTTTATACATTTGTTGCGTCTTAAACGCTTACCTGATCTCCATTCTTCACAAACGTTCATACTTGAATAGAAATGAAAGACAAGTATTATAAGTACCTGAATTTGAGAGGGTAAAACAAATGAAGGGCTTTATCACTAAAAGGGACCAACAACAAAAAAACCAATCCTAAAAAGGAAATCATGTTACAGCGCACGAATTTTACTAGTTCTGAAATAATTGATAGTTTTCATGAAATGTATTGCATACTCACAAGAGCGTTAAAGAATACGGTACTGATGCAGCAGGTCTTATATGCTTGCAGAATAATGTGTTGATACATTTTCATTAACTATCTTTAACGTAAACCAAATTTTAGTGCATAAAGCTTTCATCCAAATTTGGCCAACTTTTCTTCATCGGGTTTTTATATCTATTTCCATTGCCTTCTGCTGAAGAATGGTAAAATATTAAAGAGGATTGGTCGAAATTTTAAGAAACAGTCAGATCTATTCATTCCATCTCCGAGAGAAAATACAGAAAACCATGCTTTTTTTTATGTTGGAATTTATCCCATACATTGCATTTATACTGAGCTTATTATAGACACCTTAATGAAATTAATACATCTGAAATCTAACGTCCTATGTCAAAACAATGACGGGATGACTTACAAAGATTGATGCAGGCAATATCTCCAGAATAGACATAACCATTCCCTCGTGATTATCACTTCCTCGTTTACACCATATACTTTCTTGTACACAACATTGTTATTCCAAATACTTCAAGACAAAATTACGCTAACAAGATACGATAATCACGATCAGTGCAAACTTGTCAACGACAAGACACGAAAAAGAAAAATTAATGTAGAAATCCAAGCACTGTACCTTGGAAGAAATATTCTTTATTAATAATGTGCATCACTAATGAAGTTATACTGACATATTGAATTGCATATTACTTGATCAGTGTATTCAGAAAAGGTTGAAATAATCATCTTCACTATTTAAATATAGTCATGTGAAATTACCTTTCATGTAACAATCGATGTGATACATGTACATGTATTGTTAGCAACAGAAAAATATCAATGAACATACGGGTTGAGTTCATTAAACTTAATAAAGATTATATTTAAACATGAAAATTTAAATTAATTTAACTATTAATAGTTTCGGTATCGGTTTCGGGTAATGGTAAACATTTCTATTAATAAGAAATTGCACAACTTTCATGCAAAAAACAGAAATACCCCTTATTGCCTAAAAAATCTAATTGAGTGTGCTTCGACATATCTTCCAAGTAGTAAAAGAAATGATCTGAATTGTTTATCATGTCTGATTTACAAGAAACAAAACTGTTAACCTGACATAAATTGTCGACAACTCTGAACTTTAGTCAAATAGATTGGAAGTAACGTCAGCCAACTATAAGCTAGGAAGTTATTGAGATAAAAGATAAGGTTGTGTACATAAATCATAACTGACGCCTGAAAATAGCAGTCGGTAATTAGGCCTTATAATTGATAAAAAATACAATTGTATTCAATAGATAAGTCTATCAATAAAGTATCAATGTAGGCTGGTTTCCAGTGTCTGGGCATAAAATTGATGAACAAGGGTTATGTCAAAGAACGTCTCGTCCTTTTTCTAAAAAGGTTCATTGTAATACCAAGACCTTGTTGATAAATATTCCGTACCAACTTTACAAATAATACATGATAGTCTTGAAGTATAAATTCTAGGTGCTGACGTTGTTTATCATCTTAATTACGTATTATAGTGCTCTTTTTTTTCTTTGTATTTTTTTAACCTTTTCTGTTTAGTCCATTTTTGGTAAAAAGTTAAATCACAAAAATACTGAACTCCGAGGAAAATTTAAAACGGAAAGTCCCTAATCAAATGGCAAAATCAAAAGCACAAACACATCAAACGAATGGACAACAAATGTCATATTCCTGTACTTTTGATATGCCAAGGTACATCCCGCCATTGTATTTTTATGCTATGGTAAATTTTTTATTCTTGTCTTTTATTTATGCTGGTGCACTTTATCTATAGAGTGTCTATATGCCATTTTGTTTTTCTTTGTTGAAATAGTTATTTGTTTTATAGTGATTAAGATTATAACACAATGTTGACTGCTATACCCCAATTTTTGAAATTTTTACCTATTATGTCTGTTTGTTTTGCTCACACATTGTTGTCATAATAATGGAATTCTATATGACTGTCATACAAGTGAGAGGTATATCTAGCTATTTAACCAGGTTTAATCCACCATTTTCTACATAAAGAAATGCCTTTACCAAGTCAGGAATATGACAGATGTTTTCCAATCGTTTGATGTGTTTGAGCTTTTGATTTTGATAAAGGACTTTTTTTTGAATTTTCTTTGGAATTCGGTGTTTTTGTTATTTTACTTTTTTCACGTCGCACAATTTTTCACTGAAATCTCAAAATCAGTCTCATTTCAATTTCTCCTTTGAATATGGATGTGACTGTAAAAGATTGGCTATTACTCTTTGAATGCTGATATGACTTTAACTGAAATAAAAAATTGTAGGTTAATTGCTAATTATCTGTTAAAAATATGTAGAGTTCTACATGCAAATTTGGATCTCAAGATTGCAAATGTTTCTTTTCATTAAAACCCTTTTTAAAAAAATATGTATAAGGGATGAAAATCTATCTTCTAAATAACTTTATCGGGTTTTCTACACATTTCTACACATTGATATCGTAAAATATCAGCCGCGAGCCACAATGTGAACCTTTTTGGCGAGTGAGCGCAGCGAACGAGCTAAAAAGCTTCACATTGTGTCGATTGCCTGATATTTTACGATATCTATACGGAGAAAACCCGATTATCTGTTTATCATTCTATTACTAGTCTTTTCCCCCTCCCTAAGACAGTTTTATGCTTGACGAAAGCAAGCTTGATAACGTCTTCTCACACATTGTGACGTCGCTGATAACTTCTCCTCAGACATTGTGACGTCGCTGATAATGCCTGCTCTCGTCTCAAAGCCGTGATAAGAGAATTACGGAGCGACTGAGCAGGGTGATATAGGCGTAGGGAAGGACGATAAGAGCCATTATTTGCCCTCTGAAATGGCAAAAATTGTACAATTATTCTAAAACGCCTTTAATAAGTTTTTTTTTTTATTTTATTGATAATTCAATGCAATATTGACATTCAAAATTTTGTTGTCGATTCCCATCAAATAGATAAACACGTACCAATTCCTATTGGATGACAATTAAACGTTCTGAGAAAATGAAATCTTTATTTGAAATATTGTCATCCAAAACAGTTATTAAAGGATGGAGTCAGGTGAAATTAAAAAAATCTGGAATTTAAAATTGATACTATAAATCACATGAGTATAAGGTAAGAAACGAAATAAGCTAAGAATATTGATAGGTAATTGAACTCCTTTTCGAGATATTTTTTTTTAATGGCGGGAAAAGGCAGATTCGGACTTTTACTTTATATTTAGCATTGGCATTAATTGAACTCAAATCGAAAGAAAAAAAATTTAGAATCTGCTTAAATTTTGGGATAGATGACCTTTTATGAGCTATTGAATTCTTATATGAAAAGAAAATTGGGTAATATGGGGCAAAATATTTTACCCTGTATCGTAGAAAAAACCCAAGGAGTCCGAACATCTGACAAACAATCTTAAACCTGACATGAATACATCCTAAACAAAGGATTATCGTCTGCAGATGACATGACCCATGATTTCAACTTATTCGGAGATACAACTACAAATGCACAGTTGCGGATGACAGAAAATGTTCGATTTTAAAGTTCAATCTTTACTTTAAGTCGAAATATGCTAAACTGTTATTGAATTAACGAAAAGAATATACTCGTATTCAAACAGTGCGCTCAAATCAAAACATTTAGTAGACCAAATCATTTACGAAGTTAAAGTCATGAAATTATAATGTTATTGAGATTATTGAAATAGTGCATACATATATACTAAAATAAGTCTTGTATGCACGTTTTTTTAAAATTTATTACGAATCTATAACGTATTATCGACAAATAAT
The DNA here is from genome assembly GCF_021869535.1 of Mytilus californianus. NCBI lineage: Eukaryota > Metazoa > Mollusca > Bivalvia > Mytilida > Mytilidae > Mytilus > Mytilus californianus. Next base: position 46,858,824 of record NW_026262723.1, on the reverse strand, counting down.
ATTTCATTCAGTGAATGTTGATCGCAAGCTAATTAACTTTCGAGTTTGTTGCCGAAGTTGACCGGATCATGTGGAGCATGTGCAAATTGATGAATTGATAGAGCAACAATATTTGTTTTTTACATTTTCCATTCTTTCCCATTTGTAAATCAAACTTTTACTTACCAGTTGTTAAATAATTTGGTGTATTTAGTTTTTTCTTTTAGAATCAGTTATTACTATTTACCCTCCAGTGTACGTTTGTTTACATTCTTTCATCACGCTGTTCTGATTAAGGAAATCGATGCATGAAGAGCGACAAAAATAAGGGTTTCGAAAGATGTTAAGTTTTATGAACAGTAAATTAAACAACTTACCGTTGCACAGATATTTTATGTCAGCTCAGGCAACTGCTGACATCTGGGCTGGTGATACCCCCCTGTAAAAACGTCCATAAATAGTAGCATCGTCCCACTGACTGTGAAATCACATGTAAACGTTAAAAACAACGTCTCCAAATGACAATTGTTTGAGTTTAGAATCTCAAATTAGTTTACCTTTAGGTTGCATTTCTGTAAATATTGACAATGCAATTTCCCATAGGAACTCCTTTTACGGCTAAAACTGTACCACTTTTACTATGAAGTTTTGAAAAAAATCATATCCTAGAATGGAATGTTCATATGCACTACTATTTTTTTCAAATGTCAAAATATAGGGCTGTGCGGCATATTTTCAACGTTTATATGCCCCGAACTTCTAAGAGTTTAAACTAACACTAAACTTCTTAACTACTCCTACCTTAACTGTAGGATTACCACAGATTTCAATATAAACAATATGCATATGTATATTTACTGGTTACATTCCCAAGTTATGTCTCTATGAGATGAAACATAGAGATCATAACTGGGAACCAGTATGTAAACAAAATTAATTATCTATGAATATTCTATATCTCCCCAAAAGAGGCGTGGTTTGAGAAACATCTGTATTTACAAAGTGCAACCTATAATCATGTTTTAATCATTTAATAGCCACCATTAGATCAAGAACTGCTCACTCTTGGGTTTTCAGTTTAGGTTTTATTGCTACCTTTAAGTTTTTGTTTTGTCTTTATGTCTGTTCCTTTGAACAATTATGTATCCGTTCCTCCTTTGACTATATCCTTGGTTTATGTTTTTCTTAAACGCGGTTTAGGTAATACAACAGTGGGAGATTTCCCGCAGAAAACTATTATGAAAAAAGTTTTATCGAAGGTGTGTATTTATGAGTAAATTCGGTCGACTCACACATAATGTAAGAAAGGTTTGAAGGACTTCATGTTACGTTTGTAGGTTAAAGGCCGAAATAACACACCAAAAAATTATGAAAACATAATCTGTATTACTTCTTGTTTCAATCTAAAGCACTTACAATTGTGTCCAGATTAAAAAAACGACAATAATTACAAAACTTTTTCACTTGTATACGACGTCATGAAAACAAACCATCAACGACCAGGCTTATAATTAAACACGATAGACGCGCGTTCCGTCTACACAAATCTTTTCAGTGGCGCTCGAATCAAAATAGTTGAACAATCAAATCAAGTATGAAATTGATATTCGAAAATTCAAAAAAAGTTGGGCCAAATAAGGCAAGTCTTTTGCTGTTTCTCATATTTGTTTTTTGTTTATTGTTTTGCAAAGTGTGTTTTTGTGATGTGCCGTCTTATTGCCATTTATCGCATAACTGGTTAATCAAAACCTTAGTTATTTTCCATGAACTGTATAGTTATTTCTACAATGAAATTCATTAAAACTACTAGCAGCGCTTTGTGATAACCCAAAACATCAACGTGAATTTTTCATCCAAATAACCGAATTGATATGATGCTGGAATGATATTCCAGTGGTTCAACTTTGTTAGAATGCTATTTGAAAGTTCAAGCAAATCTGATTATTGTAGTCTTCAATGTGACTTCATTTTGTTTATATGCAAACATCTATTTCCAGAGGACTTGCAATGTCATATAATAATCGAGAAAAACTACGTTATATTATTTTGTTTGTACAAATCTTAAGTTCTGTGGTACTAGGTTTCTCTAAACTGCTCCTATTGTACGAATATTTTTCATGTATTTTTTTAATGCGCCACAGATCTTTAGTTTTGTATGTAGCAAAAAAGCGGGTTTTTTTTCTTTATTATTTCAATCCTGGTATCTATGATGAGTTAATGAATTACCTCATATTGCACTCGGGGTCATATGTTATAGGACTACCCGAATCTTTATCTTTCTTCAAAACAATTCAGTTTCAACATATCATGAACGCGGATCAGAAAGTCAAGATACCTATGTTTTCTTAATGGTCCGAAGAACGAGGTATGACAAGACTCATTATTTGGTTACTAAAGCTGAAAACAATAGTGATATTCTTTAAATTTTTCAAAAGTATGCTATTTTTCTCAGAAAAGAACAGAACACTATAGAATTCTTGTATATCTTTGATTTTATAAATGTTATTTATTGAGAACGCCAATATCAGATTATACGTAGTGGATATGTGCGGGTTGATACCGATTGGACTTTATGAGAGTATGAAATGACTACTTTTTTTACTACTTCTATCTGTTTTCAAAACCTGTTTGCATTCTTAGACACATCGTTATCTTGTATTGTGCAATGTGTTTTACTTCCTCATTCTACTGGTTAAAAACAAAAACATATGTGAGACTTGGAAATTCCTGAAACTAGTACAATACTGTCATTCACTATAATATCTATTTTTGTGTTGATTATGAGCTTAACATTTATTTCAGTTTTTTTATTATCAATTTATCACTGTAAACAGCACCCTAAGGCAATTAATACAGACGAACTTATAAGCATTCAATAAGTTGAAATAACCAAAGCTATCAAAGTCATTGATTGTATGATTCAAAGCAAAGAGACGTGGAAATCCACAGATGCACTTCAAACATAAAAATCGTGTGAAAACCTATTGTTCTATGTTTTTTTTTTGTTTTTTTGTTTTGTTTTTTTTTTGTTTTTAGATTGTTTGCTCTGGGGTATGTTTTGTTTTGTTTTTTGTTGTTGTTTTTTTTTTTTGGGGGGGGGGGGAGGGGGGCGTTACTTGATGTAGAGTTGCTGGTTACAAGGAAACTATTACATCAAAGGGTTCTGCATGGCAAAGTTTAAAAATCATTTCTTCAAATTTACCCCAGGAGCATTACGAATACATGTAAAACTAGTTATCTTAGAAACCGGTCAATAATTACTGGTTTCAGAAGATAAATGTGTAGATATAAATGAAAACAACTATTACAAAATTTACATAAACTATTTCTGAGATTAGCTGTTGTCATTAACGTTCACAGCCAACGACATTGAAACAGTCAATATTAAATATACACATTTTTATCTTTATAACGAAAACATATCTATAAAAGTATAGCAAGAACCATCTAAGGTCCCATATGTGTGTTATGATGCATTAAAAATTAGTAGAAAAATTATAGTAATTTGAGATTGAAAACACAAATAACATTGAAGTGCAAATGATAAACAAGAATGTTACAGATAAAAACTACACAGTCACCCAAAGAATAAATATAGCTTTCATGTATGTTATAATTAAGGAAATTCCGATGGCTCTGGAATCACGTGCATACACTATTTGCGTTGTTGGAATGACGATTAAGCATGTGAACAGTACATATCTTGAAGTATAAGAGTCAGTAAATTAATGTTTACTATTTCAATGAAGAATTCATGAATAAAATTGAGAATGGAAATTGGGAATGTGTCAAAGAGACAACAACCCGACTATAGAGCAGACAACAGCCGTAGGCCACCAATGGGTCTTCAATGCAGCGAGAAACTCCCGCACCCGAAGGCGTCCTTCAGCTGGCCCCTAAACAAATATGTATACTAGTTCAGTGATAATGGACGTCATACTAAACTCCAAATTATACACAGGAAACTAAAATTAAAAATGATACAAGACTAACAAAGGCCAGAGGCTCCTGACTTGGGACAGGCGCAAAAATGCGGCGGGGTTTAACATGTTTTTTTGAGATCTCAACCCTCCCCCTATACCTCTAGCCAATGTAGAAAAAAACAAACGCACAACAGTACGTACAGTTAAACTCAGTATAAGAGAAGTCCGAGTCCGATGTCAGAATAGAAAACAAAAGAAAATAAACAAAATGACAATAATACATAAATAACAACAGACTACTAGCAGTTACTGACATGCCAGCTCCAGACCTCAATTAAACTGATTAAAAGATTATGTCTTCATCATATGAATATCAGGCACAATCCCTCCTGTTAGGGGTTTAGTATTATACCGTCATAAAATATATGAGAAGAACAAAACCCGTGTCATGCCAACAACTGGTTTTAGAATAAATGTGTTTAATTCCGATGCAAAGACTCTATAAGTGAATTAATATTAAAGCCAAAATATGCAATCTTTAATGACCTGACAACAGTATCGTAACTATATCCCTTCTTAATAAGTCTGTTTAAAGGTTTTGTTAGCTTTTGAGGTGAATACTGACATTTTTGTGCTTTGTAAAGAATATTACCATGAATGCATATCAAACGGATTAAATCAAATTTGCACTGTCAAAATTGAGTCAGAACAAGCAACATTAGACCATTTACAACGGACTGATTAAAAATTATTTGATTAATTTACAACTTACTGTAAAAAGTAAGACACAGAAGTGTAATTCACCTTATTATTGTTCTCTTTCGAGCTATGTTTTAAAATGAAGCTGTATACATGTATCTGTACTATTTCTTTTCTTTAAAACAACATGTATTAAAACATATATGCATGTGTTTGATACAAGAGGTGTGTTGGATAACCGTCAATGAAATTATAATTTCATACCATAAGGTAAATGAAAATGACATAATAAGGTTAACATGCTGTCTATAATGCAGAAAGGGTCTGCAATAATTTAGTTTTGTAGAACTAAAATATGAAGAAACAGTCACAACCACTGATGAACTTTTGGGTCTTCTAATAAATTTACAGATATATTATTGTCAGTAGACAATATCAATTAGTTTGAACCACCATCTGAATGTGAGGTTTCATATACGAAGTAATTATCATCCTTCAGTAGAGGAATATGTCAGGACAAAGATGATAATTAAAATGATGTATTACAATCAATATGCGTTAACGATAAACACAGACATTGTTAAAGTAAATCAAAATAAAAAGGAAAATTTATCAGTTGGATGATTTGTTTTGTGACAGTCATGAATTCGAAATAGATAGCAATGTAGTGGATATACCTAATGCTTATGATAAAGCAAATCATGTAAGAATAATGACCCTTAGTCTTAACTATATTTGTACTGAGACCATAAGGGTATAATCACCAACCTCTTATTTGTTTTATTCATATTATATGATAGAATATCTCTAGAAATCCGGACGTTCAAGTTATATTAACGATCATGACCATGTTTTGAAATGATAATCAAAATCAATAATAAAAATGGCAAATTTTGCATAAAGGCATGATTTTATTGTTAAGTTTGGAATTAAATCGCAAATCATCGGTTTGATATTATTGTTTTTCGTGAATTTAAAAAATGAAAACTGTAATACATACATATACATAAAGATTCGAATAATTTGAATAAACTTTCAAGTTCACTAAAATTATCAATATAAAAACTGAATTCATTTAAACAAATTTTATTGAAAAAAAATTATACCATTTTGATTAACAGGAATAACCTAATCAGAAGTACAAACAACTTTCTTTTCTTTAATCGATTTATGATTGTATGTAGTATACACATAACGATATTATTCTAGATTGTATTGTATAAATCCTTTTAAGCGAAGAAAGAATTGTGACCCTCATTACCCTTTTTTCAATTTTGAAGACTGCCTAGTGCAAGCTATATTCTCGTATTTGATAATATCCAATAATATCTACGTTTCTTTGTAAAAAAAAGCTAATTGCGATTTTTGCATATAGGTATATAAACCTTTAAGAAAAGGGAAGACTGCACAGCGTATTACCTAAAATGAATCTTGGCGTCATAATTTTCGTCATAACTTATGTCCGAAGCCCTTTGTTGGATTTCCCTGCACCAGGAACGCTCAACCCTAAACATTTGAGTGCAAGGAATGGAAACTTCATTTTGATAAAGATTGAAATAATCTGGTATTTTGTTTAATGTCACGTACCATTAAATGGGTATGGGTTTGTCATTGTCAGTAGTTTGTCCCTGTCTATATTGTTTATGAACATTCTCTTTTGGAGTATGGGTCTAGATTTGGCTGTGCTTGTTAATTTAATAAAACACATAAGATGGTAAGCATTTTCGAGTATGTGAAAAGTAAAATAACAACAACAAAAAAACGAGCTGTACGGGAAATTCAAAACGGAAAGTCCTTTAAAATCAAAAGCTCAAACACATCAAGGATGATCGACTTTTGTCAAAGGTTGTAATGTACACTTCTTTTGATTATTCTGGAACCTTTTTTTTTGTCTGGTTGCTGACTTTGGCCTTAAAATTTGTATACTTTAAAAGGACATATGTTTGTAGTATTATTTTACCTATAATAATGAATAAAGCCGAAAGTAAAACAACAGTCCCTCAACTATTTTTAAGATATATAGAATGAACATGAATGAGAGTGCCATGGAATAGATGAAGAGAATGTCCTTTTTATTTTATCGGCATCACTTTGAATTGCATTTTATTATAAGGTTGTATTAACTCATTAACAAGAGAATCCGCTTAACGTCAGGCTTCATTATCTGGCTGCTTCATCTTTTTATTGCATAGCACGAAAAATGGGGAAAAAACATATAAGAAGATTTACTTAATGACATTGCTTCAAATGATACAAGTTATGATAATATATGTATTATGCTTTTGTTGTTACCTTTCTGTCAGTTTCACTCATTACTTCAATGATTATTAATGGACTGGAAACAAATTGATAAATAATAGACGTATAAATCTTTATTCGATGACATCTGTCATCCATTACAGAAAATGTGTTGTAATTTTCTGATAAATATATCAATGTTTCTTAATATATTAAAAGGGCTTATTGTCTGGTTAGTTATTAGACGAGATTCGTATGTTGTTTATAACTTTAAACATAAGAATGCTAATATTTCGATAGATGTTCCTTAATATTATTATATATAATGAAAAAAAAAGTTTTTGATACCGACCGAATTGCTTTTCTGGATTAATATTTCAACCAAATATTTTGGAAGCCAGTGATGTAAAAATATTTCTTTAGGTGAAGAGCTAACGATTAAAAGGGACCTATTAGGAATAGCCAAAGAAATGGACGGTCAACTTTACTTCAGATTGGTAGAGCCTTAGTTTCTTAATAACTAAAATTTTATGAACGGCGAATTAAAAAAAGAAGTGATTAACTATGTTAGTACAGAAGCACTTCATTTCAGTCTGCTGTTTTTACTTTATTCAAGCGTAACATATGGGTCTGTTGTAAATGAAATTCTTGCTATTTGTGATAATATATAAGCTTGGTATTTTTGATAAGGAGGTCGATGAGACGGCTGATGGGCGTTTCGTTCCCAAAGAAATCAAAACCCCAGTATTCATCACTTCTTTCCTCACATAGAATTTCATTGATATTTTCATTATCTATAAATTCAACTTTTTTTATGTTTAAATTATTCGAAAGACTAATGTTCTACCACAGAGATTGCCTTAGCTAGATTTGGGGTGTTTTTTTTTTTTTTAGTTTATTAATTTCTTCAACTTCGTAATCAACTTGCTTTTCCAACTGTTTTGATCCGATTGACACTGATTAGTCTTTTTGTAGACTATAATAATTCCCCGTTGAATATGCATTTGCAGTGATGTTTTAGATTTCAATGAATGTTATCTATGTATAACTGATACATTATTAAGTCGGGTAGTTCGTTTCCATAAATTACTTACAACTTTTAATACATTGTTTCATAGATACAAAAATTATGTTGGGATTCCATACTAATCATTACGGTCATGTTGTTAATAGAGCTCGTAAATAAAGAAAAGATCCACAAAAAATTACTTTTCATTTTATCAAACTCATTCTTAAAGGTTATCAATTCAGCATTGTAGAAAATTTAAAAAATACAGTAGTTTATACGTATCGTGTTTAAAATCTAATACATCTAGACAGAACATGAAAATCAAGGTAAAAAAAAACTACAGGAATTGCATGAGCTCCAAAACGGAACGAGATCTTTGGTATCTGACCATCACTTTATCAGTACTGACATTGATTTTGTTTTGAATAGTATAGTACATAACTAAACATGTATTGCTATACAGTTATTAACACTGGTGATCCTACACTCAGTCGATATTTTTTCATTGCACATGGTCGTATTTTCATCAAGACTATCAAGGACGTGTTTATAGTTAATTTGTTTGATATGTAAATTTTGATATTTTGTCGGAGCAAACACTAAAAAAAACTCTTTCAAAATGTTGATGCGTCTGAAGCGCTTTCTGAATTTACATTCATCAGGAACGCTCAAACTAAAAAATTAGAAAGTCAAGGATGTATAACTTCTTCATAATGACATGATCTTATGACCGAAAGAGATATAAAGAAGAATTGTCAAATCCGCCAAAGGTCAACTTTGCCTATGGGAGACAGAACCTTTGTTCTTTAAAAAAATAATTTTTAAAAAGTGAATTTAAGAAAGGTGTGTTATAAATCATCTCAATCCCGAATCACTGCCTACTGGCCTTACGATGCGCTCGTGGACTAGTAGTTCACAAGTACAAATCGCTTTTATGAATTTCCATTCAAAGGAACGCTCAAACCCTAAAATTTGAAAGCCAATGATAGTAGTGTAAAAAGGGGGTTTCTGCCCCACTTGCCATTTTAAGCACAAATCCAGCATAGGAACCCCAACCCCTAACATAAAATGCAAACGCAATACGTTTCAATTAGCTTAAGGGTAAAAACAAGAATGTCTTTTAGTTTAGCACAAAACCCAAACACCTTAGAAGGATGTAATCCTAGGGTAAATACAAATATGTCTTTTACACAAAACGTCAGAGATACCCCAGCCCAAAACAGCTTAGAAGGAAGCGTTCCCCAAATTGATATACATAAAGGGATAGCATCCAATATTGTTGATATAGATATGGATCAGTATGAAAAATTCTTTCTGGAAATTGAAGAAATGGAAAAAATGGAGGATAGTACCCAAACTCCCCAAAAGCAGCAGTGTTGTAGCAACCCCAAAATGGAAGATATGGACGAAAGGACCAAAATGTGTCAGCTCTGTGGTACGGAGGTGCGTCAAAATATTGTGAATGATACTGCCGAAGAACCAAAAACTTGCGGCGCTTCGCTGAAGAGGAAGAAAGGACAGTTCTGCAAGAGTAAACCGGGGACAGATGGGCTCTGCTGGAGACACAGCAAAGAACCACTCCAGCAGGAGGAGGAAGAGGATACCCCAGTCAGAGGGAAAATCGTGGTGAAAAACACCATGAAAGAACTCCGAGAAATCGCGAAGAAGGAGGGACTTAATGGATACAGTAGGAAACCCAAGGGTGAATTGTTAAAGTTAATTGAGACCAAAAGCGCCCACAAATTTACCCGCGAAGAGGTCTTTACCAAGAAGGAGCTGAGGACCATTGCCAAAAGACGGGGAATTACCAACTATTCCCGACTATCGAGAGCTGCTCTGACTGAGCTGGTGAAACGTGATATCGAAAATGCTCCCGTGGAAAACGAAATCGAATTTTTTGACCGGCGCGATGCATTGAAAGGTGTATTTGGCACAGTCGTCATAAAACCGCTCAAGCAGCATGATTTGGAAACGTTTTTTCATATAAGTCGAGGCACCATTTCCAATGAAATCGAAAGTGCCCTCGCTCAAAAGAAAGCATTGAGGGTGCAGATAGTTTTAACAGTAGAGTTTGTAAAATCAAACCCTGGAACCGGAGAGAATATCTACGTATATCCCACCTTTAGATCATTCCAGATTACAATCACCCAATCATCAGACCTTGATTTTGAGATTTCCCTCGCGGTAGAGAAGGTTAAAGAAAATATGGCCAAGTATATGCGCGATGGTAGTGTCTTTTTGTTTTAAATTGTTTTATAAAAAGACCATAAACCCACTTATTCATGGTATGGTATCAATATTTCTGACCTGACACTACGTACTTTTTATTGCTTAATTCTTTAGAATTTAATATGCAATGTTCGGGTTCTTTCAGGAATAATCCCAGGTAAACCCTCATCAGAGGCCGACCTTTATATATTTATTTTATATCTAGTATAGTAGATAGATGTGTGTCTGTTTCATAACAGTTTTTTCAAATTTACTTCACGTGCATATGGGTCTACGTTGTAGCTAGTCTTTTTACAGACTAAAGAAACTGACCAAGTAGATCAGCACCTTTGGTTAATTATTCATATATATAATGAAAAGACTTATTGTCTTTATTCTCGTAATCTAATCTATAATAAATCTACACGAGATCTAAAGAGATAGTAGTTATCAGTGCTATACTGTTGAATTCACACTAGACTGTCGTGTATGTTTTAACACCTATTTGATAATATACAAATGTCTCCATGTTTAACAATTGAAGAGGTTTGTGTAGATACCATGTCGGGTCTATGCATGAATATAACAGGAACCATTCTGTTTTCCCTCGTACGTGATCTCTTGAAATAAATCGGCATCACGTAATTTTACATCTGTTTCACAGTATAATGATTGTATACTAAAGCCTCCCGTGGTGGGGTATTGTGAATCAATGTCTTCGGCTTAATGATGAATTATCATGTTGCCAATATTCTTATTGTTTTTTTAAACCAATATCTGGTTTGAATTTAGATAGTTTTTTTATTTATTTTATTTTTTTTTTGGCAATCGGATCTTTCCGAATTATATACCAAATTTTGTTATTACCGTGTTAAGATATTCAAGATATTTCTGCCACTTGTTTTTCTAATATTTGGTTTCTTTCGAAATTGCTGTCTGCATCTATGCTAACTTAGCCTAACTGTTTTGTTAGGGAGAACTCTTCAAGACATTTACACTATAGACCGTATTTATACGATTATCTTATTAGTACATGTTGCTATTGTTTCTAAGAATTCTCGTACCTTCAGAAGGAATGAAAACAATGTACTATTTCAAACAGTTGTTCACTTTGTTCACCTTCTTCATTAAATATATTAAATCCATCAATTCTCATTCTTTAGTGGAATTTAATATTATTTTCGTAGGATATTTCTCTGTTTTATGTCTATAATTATGGTTAAATATAGCAATATCAGATATTTCCAGGGAGGCAACTCTGCCCATTGAAACGCCAACGATCTGTTGCTAGTATAATAGTATAACTTTCGTTGTTCATTGACAATCATATTTATTTGTTATTAGTTTCCATGTAACCTTCAACGGCTTGACATAATAATTATTATCGATATTAGTTGCTTAACGTCCTGTTGCCAATATTTCATGTATGTTTAGGACTGTGATATAGTGATGACATAAGGTTGTTTGCTAGTATAATAGTATAACTTCCATAGTTCATTGACAATCATATTAATTTGTAGTTAGTTTCCATGCTACCCTCTAAGGTTTGACATGATATAGCGATAAATTAAAGATTGTTAGTTGCTAAGCATCCAGTGGCAAATATTTCATGTATGTTTAGGACTATGATATAGTGATGACATAAGGTTGTTTGCTAGTATTATAGAACAACTTCCATAGTTCATTGACAATCATATTAGTTTGTAGTAAGTTTCCATGCTACCTTCTAAGGTTTGGCATGATACAGCGATAGATTAAAGATTGTTGGTTTTTTAGCATCCAGTGGCAAATATTTCATGTATGTTTAGGACTATGATATAGTGATGACATAAGGTTGTTTGCTAGTATAATAGTATAACTTCCATAGTTCATTGACAATCATATTAATTTGTAGTTAGTTTCCATGCTACCCTCTAAGGTTTGACATGATATAGCGATAAATTAAAGATTGTTAGTTGCTAAGCATCCAGTGGCAAATATTTCATGTATGTTTAGGACTATGATATAGTGATGACATAAGGTTGTTTGCTAGTATTATAGAACAACTTCCATAGTTCATTGACAATCAAATTAGTTTGTAGTAAGTTTCCATGCTACCTTCTAAGGTTTGGCATGATACAGCGATAGATTAAAGATTGTTGCTTTCTTAGCATCCAGTGGCAAATATTTCATGTATGTTTAGGACTATGATATAGTGATGACATAAGGTTGTTTGCTAGTATAATAGTATAACTTCCATAGTTCATTGACAATCATATTAATTTGTAGTTAGTTTCCATGCTACCTTTTAAGGTTTGACATGATATAGCGATAAATTAAAGATTGTTAGTTGCTAAGCATCCAGTGGCAAATATTTCATGTATGTTTAGGACTATGATATAGTGATGACATAAGGTTGTTTGCTAGTATAATAGTACAACTTCCATAGTTCATTGACAATCATATTAGTTTGTAGTAAGTTTCCATGCTACCTTCTAAGGTTTGGCATGATACAGCGATAGATTAAAGATTGTTGGTTTCTTAGCATCCAGTGGCAAATATTTCATGTATGTTTAGGACTATGATATAGTGATGACATAAGGTTGTTTGCTAGTATAAAAGTATAACTTCCATAGTTCATTGACAATCATATTAGTTTGTAGTTAGTTTTCATGATACCTTCTAAAGTTTGACATGATACAGCATCCAGTGGCAAATATTCCATGTACGTTTAGGACTATGATATAGTGATGACATAAGGTTGCTTGCTAGTATAATAGTATAACTTCCATAGTTCATTGACAATCATATTAATTTGTAGTTAGTTTCCATGCTACCTTTTAAGGTTTGACATGATATAGCGATAAATTAAAGATTGTTAGTTGCTAAGCATCCAGTGGCAAATATTTCATGTATGTTTAGGACTATGATATAGTGATGACATAAGGTTGTTTGCTAGTATAATAGTACAACTTCCATAGTTCATTGACAATCATATTAGTTTGTAGTAAGTTTCCATGCTACCTTCTAAGGTTTGGCATGATACAGCGATAGATTAAAGATTGTTGGTTTCTTAGCATCCAGTGGCAAATATTTCATGTATGTTTAGGACTATGATATAGTGATGACATAAGGTTGTTTGCTAGTATAATAGTATAACTTCCATAGTTCATTGACAATCATATTAGTTTGTAGTTAGTTTTCATGATACCTTCTAAAGTTTGACATGATACAGCATCCAGTGGCAAATATTCCATGTACGTTTAGGACTATGATATAGTGATGACATAAGGTTGCTTGCTAGTATAATAGTATAACTTCCATAGTTCATTGACAATCATATTAGTTTGTAGTTAGTTTCCATGCTACCCTCTAAGGTTTGATATGATATAGCGATAAATTCACGATTGTTGGTTGCTTAGCATCCAGTAGCAAATATTTCATGTATGTTTAGGACTATGATATAGTGATGACATAAGGTTGTTTGCTAGTATAATAGTATAACTTCCATAGTTCATTGACAATCATATTAGTTTGTATTTAGTTTTCATGATACCTTCTAAGGTTTGACATGATACAGCGATAAATTAAAGATTGTTGGTTGCTTAGCATCCAGTGGCAAATATTTCATGTACGTTTAGGACTATGATATAGTGATGACATAAGGTTGTTTGCTAGTATAATAGTATAACTTCCATAGTTCATTGACAATCATATTAGTTTGTAGTTAATTTTCATTTGGACATTTGGAAAGATCGATCAGCTAGAAATCCACTTGAACAAATTTAAACCACTCGCCGGGAAGTCTTACATTCCACTCCCACAGAAGCTCACCCAAAAGAAAGCTATTATCAATGTGAGAAATGAAGATGATCATTGCTTCAAGTGGGCAGTTTTATCAGCGCTACACAATTCGGAAGTTGATAGGAAACATACAAACCGAGTCACAAAGTACAAGCAGTGGGTAGGCGAGCTTAACTTTGATGGGATTGAAATCCCTGTTTCCCTCAAGGCAATTGACAAATTCGAGCGGCAAAATCCAAACCTCAACATTAACGTTTTTGGCTACGATGGTGTAAAGAAAGGTGAAGATGAAGAGGAGGATCTCCAAGTATATCCCCTGAGAATATCGGAGAACACTGGAGAGAAACACATAGACCTCATGTTTTTGACCCATAATGACAAGCAGCACTATTGCTGGATTAAGAGCCTATCACGCCTTTTGAAGTCTCAAGTGACATGACACAAAGAATCAGTATACTTTTGCCGTAGGTGTTTGTGTCACTTTTCCAGACAGGACATCCTAGACGAGCACATGGAATATTGCAGTCAAAAGAAGCCGGTCAGAATCGAAATGCCGAAAGAAGGAACCTTTATCAGTTTTCGAAACCACCAACGCCAGATGAGGGTGCCATTCATAATCTATGCAGATTTCGAGTGCTTTACGGAAAAGATGGACACCTGCCAGCCAGATCCATCACGAGCCTACACCAAAGCATATCAACTGCATCAGCCATCTGGATTCTGCTACCGCATAAAATACGTGCACGGTGACTACAAAGATTCAGTGGTTTACTGTGGAGAAGATGCAGCCAAGAAATTTGTGGAATGTATGAAAAAGGAAATCGAAGAAATTGCCAAAACCTATCACTACAAAAGTCTAAAAGTCTGAAAAGACCAGTTTTTGTCTTAATTTGCATGAACTTTTACTCGACATTTTCCAAAAGTATGACTTGTGTCTTAATTTTTCTTGACAAATTCTCATTTATATTAAATTTGTATGAAATTTACTCGACATATTCTCGACATTCTGAATATGGTCTTAAAATTTCTTGACAAATTCTTGACATTTGAATACTGTCTTGAAATTTCTCGACATTCTTATTTTTTCTCAGTATGGCCTGACATATTCTGAACATTTTGAATCGTGTCTCAAATTTACTTGACAGTTCTGAGTTTTACAAATCATGACCAATATTCATGATATAACTTTAATCTTTATTTCTCTTTATATGATATACTGTTGTTTCAAGTTACACTTCTTTACAACAAAAATAAAAGTTGGGCATGTAAAATAATTGAAAATTTGGGTATATAAATATTTTTACAAATGCAAATATGGCTATGAAATCTAAAGTATAAAATAATTCAAATGTGGGTGTGTTGATATAAAACAATTTCAATGTGGGTTTTTAAATAATTACAAATTTTGATTCCTAAATCTTATAAATTAAATGATTCAAACCAATCATGATTATGATGATATACAAATCATTCATTTAACAGAAGAAAAATTTGTGTAATGTCATCTGTTGGAATATATTAAGTATTACACATGGACAGGATGTTCCCCATAAAATTAAGGTATTCCACACCCCAGAGTACACGCAACTGTCAAATAGAAGTTATTGCTTTACCTGTAATCAGCCATACAACTTATCAGTTGACCGACCTTGCCACTATAAATTAAAAAGTGTGTTGATAGATGAAAATGAAAATTATCATTTTGATGAAAAAAAATTGAATTGAAATGGATTTTCTTCATCAAAATTATGAAGTTAATTATTTTAACATAAAAACAAATTGAATAATTCCCAAAGATTAAAAGAAAATTATTATCTACTCCAGGAATAATAAAAAAAATGTATTTATAATGGGTCCCATCAATGATTTCTATAGAAATCATCGGTCTTATGAAATGGTTCTCAAACAGACATGCATAATATAGATCTAAACATTTTTTTTTTCAGGAAGGAGTTATCACAAATATTTATTTTTGATAAAAAAATTATAAAATTCAACACTCAAATTTGAATAAAAAATGTTTTTGGGTTGTTCTAAAAAATGAATAAGGTTTTTGAATCAAGATGGGAACAAATTCTTTGACCTAAACGAAAGCCCCCCCCCCTCTTTTTTTAGCCACACACACCCAAAAGATGAATTGTGGGGTCCAAAAGAGATACAAGACACCTATTTTAGTAAAGCAAATTTGACTGGCAGTTTTGCGAACGGCAAAAATCTAAATGCTGTTTGTCAATACCTTCGACTTATATTCCAAGTGAAAACAATTACTTAAATGTTTAATAAAAATAAATCAAAATTAAACTACATGGGGGATTATTCAGGGTATTCCAACTTAGTTGCACCAAAAGGGTATCTTACTATACCAAATTAATCCTTGATTCTTCAAAGTTTAGTTTAAATAGCCATAATAAAAAGGAGTATACAACAGCAATAGAATGTCATAAACAGTGCAGAATAAGTCTGTTCACATTTCAGGCGAATTTTATACTGTTGAGATAGTGTCAAGACATATTTGAGACTGTCAAGAATGTGTCGAGACATACTCAGACATTATTTAGAATGTCAAGAATATGTCGAGACATATTCAGACATTATTAAGAATGTCAAGAATATGTCAAGACAGATCGAGACAAATTTAAGACAGTCAAGAATTGGTCGAGACTAATCCAGACTCTTATCAGATGATACAGGAAGTGTCGAGAAATTTTAAGACAATGTTCAAACTGTCAAGACACTTGTCAAGAAAAATCAAGAACCTTATTAGACAAGTTCATAATATGTCAAGAATTTTCAAAAATTATTCAGACAAATTAAGAATGTCGAGTAAAAATTCATGCAAATTCAGACAAAAACTGTTCTTTTCAGACTTTTTGACTTTTGTAGTGTATGAAACCAAAATTGCGATGGTAATGACGGATGAAGATAATGAGAATTTCGCGACGAGCACACTCTGCGACATTTGTGGTAATACTTTGGGTGGGGATAAGGTTCGGGATCACAATCATCTTACTGGCAAATATCGAGGTGCAGCACACAATGAGTGTAATTTAGCGTTCCAGCTGCCTAAATTTGTTCCCATTGTATTTCATAACTTGAGTGGGTATGACGCCCATTTATTCGTGAGGGAATTAGGATTCGGGGAAGGAAAGATTAACTGCATCCCCAACACCGATGAAAAATAAATTAGCTTCTCCAAGAAGGTTGGAGATATTGAGATGAGGTTTATTGACTCCATGCGATTCCTACTTTCCTCCATTGAAAACTTGGCAAAGAATCTGACCAAGGATAAATTCAAGGCAACGCAGAAGTGTTTTGGTGATCACACCGAACTGATGATTAGGAAGGGAGTATATCCATACGATTATGTAGATAGTCCCACCAAGCTGGAGGAAACACAGCTACCACCTAAGGAGGCGTTTTTTAACAAACTCAGCGGTGATCATATTTCCAATGAAGATTACACCCACGCTCAGCTGGTGTTCAAGGAATTTAGTTGTCAGACGATGCGAGATTATCACAATCTTTACTTGGAAAGTGATGTGGCCTTACTAGAAGATATTTTTGAGAATTTTAGGGATAACTGTATGAAAACTCACAAGCTCGATCCCGCACACTATTTCACATCCCCAGGACTATCTTACGAAGCGATGCTAAAATACACCAGGATCCGACTGGAACTTCTGACCGATCCGGATATGCTGTTGATGTTTGAAAATATGACAGGGGAGGTGTGGCCATGATATCTCATCGACACGGAAAAGCCAATAATCCATATATGAGCAATTACGATCCATCACAGCCAACCAAGTTTATGACCTACCTAGATGCGAACAATTTATATGGATGGGCCATGGCACAACCCCTTCCCACAGGAGGGTTTGAATGGGTAGATCCAGAGGAGATCGACAAAATTTTAGAATAATCAGAAGATCATAAATATTCGGCAATAGTAGAAAGTGATATGGAATATCCTCAACACCTTCACGATAGCCATAACGACTACCCTCTCGCGCCGGAAGCTATAGAAATCGACGGAGTTCGTAAATTGGTACCTCATTCGGGCGAACGTAAAAAATATACCCTTCATCTTCAGAACCTCCAATACTATATTTCCCAGGGAATGATCTTGAAAATGGTTAATCGAATCATCAGATTTGAACAATCCCCTTGGCTCAAACCGTATATCGATCTGAATACCGAACTCAGAGCTCTGGCTACAAGCGATGCCGAG